>NC_090906.1:7012094-7308513 GCF_040956055.1 Brachionichthys hirsutus | reverse complement strand
AAAAGGATCTCTTTCACTAAATGTTCTTGTATTGCATCACAGACGGTTGCGTCGATTCAAGCCCAACATTGTATTCAGCATCAGAACCGGCACGTCCAGCACCACCGTTTGGCTTCACGACTGCAGCAATGACACAGATTTCTGTCTCTTCATGGGCGTGCATGACGGAGTCTGGCGCTGTAAAACAACACTCGTACTTGTACGCTGCCACCTCATCATGCAGTGTGTCACACTCTTCCTCCCATAGTAACGCCTCTCTATGAGCTGCGACTCTCCGGCTGTGGCCATGGGAACCATTTGGTGGTGCTGTTTTCCTCTCGCTGGAATCCAAAAACGCACATAATTCCTGGCAAATCAGGCTGCTTCACTGAACTTTGGATGCATTTCTAATTATCTAATCAAATGATACGAACATTTGTTACTCCTTCACTTGACGAAGTCGTTAAACACAGTTGAGAAACTCTGCGACATACTGTTGAACATACTGTCATTTTTTTTTTTTTGCAGTTTCGACTGCTTTTCTTTGCCCCGGAGGGGGGGGGGGCAGACGGCAGATGACAAGAAGAGGAAAGAGAACGGGAAATTAGTGGAGGACACCAGGAGCGGAAGGGGGTGACATCTAGTGTAAGCTCTCATTCATTTTCCCGGTTCAGTGATGCAGCAAGGCCCGCCGGGCCCACCCACCAAATTGTATTCCACTGGCTCCTCCAACCAAACCACATGCACATGCACAGAATCACACACACACACACGTAAAAGTGTTCCACCAACCAGCGAGGCCGGCGTACGCCGTGACGTCACACTGCAGTTCTTCTCGTGCCCCACTGGATGACAGTGGCAAGTCAACGCTTTACACATGATGAGCCGTCATTCTTTAATGGCGACCGGTCACAGTGTGTGTACGTGAGTGTACTTGCATATGCGTTTGGGTGGGGTCTGCGCCTGACGGGTTGTGATGGGGCATTATGGAGGTGGAGAGGTTTTATGGAAGGAGGTAGGTGGGTTGATGGAGGTAGGAGGAGGGGAGGGGGCGGCAGTGGAATCGCAAATGAGAGGAAATTGTTTTGAGTCACAGCAGATTTGGTGGAGTGAGATAAGGGCTGATGACGGTGGTGGTGTGATTAGGATTAGGGTGGGTGGGGGGGTTCGTTGAGAGTGGGGGGGGGCGGTGAGTGTGTGCATTGGAGGTGACAGAATTCAGAATTTGTGGGCGCAGAGAAACCCTGTGTTTGCATTTGACTGAGAGTGTGTCGTTTGTCAAAATGTTCCGTCTATGAGAGGGGGGGGGGTTTGAGAAAACGATGAGGTGATGGGGAGTTTTGATAATGGCAGGCGGAGAGACCAGACCAGGGCAGAGCGTGTCACGTGGAAAGATAGAGTGTGATGGAACAAGAATGAGGGGACAAGACAAAAGAAGTGAACATTTGATAAAGAGGCAAAAAAAAAGGGGGGGGGGGGCGGAGTGAGAGAGCAGGGGATATACGTAGGGGAGGGGGGGATTGTGCAGGCCATGGATGAAAGGATGGATGAGGGGAGGGATGTTGAAAGAGTGCCAGAGTGATTTTCGACGTGTTCTCTGCGTTCCTTTGTTGGTTACATTGTGGGTAGCTTTGGTGGCGAGAGCTTTAGGGGTTTTGGGAGGGGGGGGGGGGGGGGGGGGGGGGGGGACAATGACGCATAGGCCCGTCGTGTCTGGCTCCAGCTGATAATGATGATGACTGGAGATTGATAACCATAATAAGTGTCTTCTGATGAAGCCCTAAAACCGCCGGCACGTGCACGCATAGGTTCCACATTATCGCACAGGACACACAGACGCGGCCTATCTCAGGTCGGGCAGTGTGTGCGAGGGTGGTCTGGGAGCGGGCGAGACACAAAGAGAGACAGAGGTGGAACCAGAGAGAGAGAGAGCCGGGAGAGGGGGGGGGGGGGTTGGAGGAAAAGGGGGATTACGCTCATCGTCACCTGGATACACTTGACATTCGCGTGCGGGTCAAATATAAGAGATGCGTGCTTGAAAGTCAAAAACAGAATGAACTCATTTGGAGCGTCCTTCCTTTGTATGGGAACACCTTTGTGCAATTTTGATTTCATTAGTGTGGAATAAAACGAAGACAGCCCGCTCAGAGAGAGCTGAATCCAACTCAAGGACGAGTATTTTAAAAAGAGGAAAATCTGAGTAAAACGGCGGGAATGGTGTGTGTGTGTGTGTGCGTGTGGCGTGTGTATATCCGTCACACACGTAGATATTTTTTTTTTTTACCACATTTCCAGTAATCCTACACGCCATACGCTCCCTCGGAAGTTCAGACTTTGTCAGAGAATCAAACGATGGCGATGTGGACTCGAGAATGTCAACACGCACTAAAAGGGATTCGGCTGTGCGTAAAGCCAAACGAGAATGTGCCGTCTGCTCCTTCTGAGAATATGCGAGCTTTTGAAGCGCTTTGGTGAGTCATATAGAAAGGACTTGAAATAGTCGATGCTGCACTTGAATTGAGCACCCGGCGCTATAAATATGGGCTCATGTTTGCAGAATGTTACTCTGATTACTTTGGCGAGAAGGGTTCGCAGCCATTCTTCTTCTTCTTCTTCAGCAGCAGACGCGGTTGTAACGTGTCATAACTGTCGCGTCTCATGGGCAATTAAACACATTCTAATTCCTCTGTGGATCTAACAGTGCTGCCCTAACGGCAATGGGCGGGCCTTCTCAAATGCACCAACCCTGATTCATCTCCATGACTCATCCAGCCTCTGAAACAATGCGGCACCGTGCAGCTCGGACCCTCGGAGAGATGTCCTTTACAGATCGCCCCTTGATGAGGCGGAGGGTTTGTCGAGAGGGCGAAACACAAACCGGCAGTGCCAGAGAGAGCAAAACAAAACGCTACCCGGCCAGGTTTTTGAGGACGTCACGAGGAGTCGATGGAGACATTGTGTGTTTACGACACACGACTGGTTTGTTCTGGCCGTGGGATGGATCAGTGATCCCGCGCTTTGTTAAACCCATCGACTGAAGAGGATCGTTGGCTGTGGCAGCTGGCTGACCTTGAAAAGAAGGCGACCTTTAGTTTCATGCTGGAGAGCGCAGGCAGCGTGACACCTGGTGCTCGCCTGTAGCAGGAACGTAGCAGCAGCTTTGACACGGCGCTCCAGCTAGAATAGAATAGAAACACTTTATTTATTCTCCGCTGAGCTGTGCCTTAACGGTTTGTAAAACCATTCATACAAGCCTGTTTGGGGCGAGGGGCTGGACTTAGTCCAGAGTGGATGTTTGTCGGTGTGTTTGAACAGAGTTTAGCCAAATATGTGGTCAGACGCCACAGTTAAAAGGTCACAACCGCAGAATACAGGAAGCATTGAAACCGGTACGTCTCGACAAGCAAGAGACCCGAACAGAAATCATTTCTGCTCGTCTCTGATGACGTTTTAAGTTTCCAACTCAGTAAGATGTCAAGAAATATTCATCAACAATATGTTTCTAATTGGGCAGCAGTGGAAACCGCTGTTGCCTCACAGCAAGCAAGAAGGTCACCGGTTCGAATCCGACTTATGGCCTTTCTGTCTGTCTTTCCTCCCACCTCCAAAAACATGCAAAAACGTGTTATCGATTGATAACACTAAATTGCCCATAGGTGTGTGTGTGTGTGTGTGTGTGTGTGTGTGTGTGAATGATCATCTGTCTGCGTGTGGCCCTGCGATGAACTGGCGGCTTGTCCATGGTGTACCCCGCCTCTCGCCCGTTGGCTGCTGGTATCGGCTCCATCACATCCCGCGAAGGTTCAGAAGATGAATGAACGAATGTTTCTTATTGCTAGTGTTGCCATGGCAATGCTGTGACAAAGCTGATAGCTGCCCTCTCGTTGGCTCGTCGCTGTTTCCAATCTCCTGAAAGTTGCCTTCACCGCTTATCTAAAACGTCCATGCGATGAGATGCTTTAAAAGTTGCACAGGTATCGATCAGAGACGTCCTGAGAATATCTGGTGCAAACACGCGCAGAGGTGAATAACTGCATGCATGCTATGCTCAAAGCAAGGGAGGGCGAAGGCATGAGAAGGTGTGGGCAGCGGACAAAGAGCAGCTCAGCACAGAGACTTTGGGTTTGTGCTGCTGTTAGGGAGCCTAGAGCAGCACAATCAGCTGCTGGTGATACAAGCAGACGAGCTGGGGGGGGGGGGGGGGGGCGTTGCTACGAGTGTGTTGGTGATGAGGCTTGAAAAGAGATGAAGATGGCTGGGGGAGGAGGAAGGAGAGAGTGAGTTAAACGCAGAAGGAATTGGAATGAATGATGATAAGATTGGCTCCTTATTTTTTTCCTATTTTATCCTTCCTGAGGGATTTAGGCAGATGGAAAGAAGCCCAATATTTCCCTCTCCGTGCCCCACACAGCCATCACATGCGCTGTGCTGCTCAAATCAGCCGTCACACATTACAGAGAAGGAACATCATCATTTTAAGACCCCCCCTCAAATGGCAGCTTGGACACTCGCTAATGCTCCGATTGAAAGCTCACCTGGCTTTTTGTCAGGCTGCAGAATAAATGCTTTGTTCCCGTTTTCGTTTCTGACAGCCGGTGAATAATGAGACAGTTTACCTGCTTTGCTTTTCCATTGTTACGGACAAGGAAATAAATGTGAGAGATGTACAGTATGTATTTTAAAGCTGGACGGAGTAATTAAACTAATGCAGAGATTTGTTTGTGCTGTGCAGTGTAAATGGGGTTTGATGTTTCCTCGCGTGACCAAGATATGATCTATCAAATTTAAAGCTATTTTGTGTTTACAATACAATAATGATTGACAATAATGTAATGGGGACATTATATTTATTTTTCATTTCTATCCTGTAGAATATATCTAATACATATAGAACATCTTTACACATTAATCAAAAGGTATGTTGTACTGACTTGTCTGCTTCTGCAGTGATGCTAATGTACCATAACTTGAATTTTATTCTATTTTGCATGTTGACCTTTTTAAGTATTATGCGTTCCTTTTATGCACAGGTTGACCTTGTATATCTGTGGAGGAATTGTTAGGAACAACCCCTTCAACTGCACCGAGTGCTTTTAACAATAGATCTGTGAACATTTATTTGCCAACTATTTTGAAAATCCAAAACATTTTATTAAAAAATCATAAATATTTGATGCTTTCAGATTTTCAAGTCGGGGAATTTGCCACTTTACATTAATAAACGGATATTTCAACTGCTTCCTTTTACAACTCAAACATTTAGTAAAGAACAAACTTAGATTTATTAAAAAAAAACTATTTTTATGCCCCTAACCTTTTTTATAGAATATGTTGGCAATTTGTAATGTTGTGTAATAATGATTGATGATTGAATCACGTTGATGACAGCACATTTGTCCAAGGAATTTTTCTTTTTTTTTTTTAAGTCTTAAGCGTTTTTTCCTGCAGAAGAATGAATTTCAGATGTAACACATTTAGTCACTGCAGTTTCTGAGACAGTCTGGCAATGTAGCTGCACAGCTGTGGGCTGTGATAACAAAGCCTGTCACTTGTGGATTTGTGCGCCTATATTGTGTGTGTGTGTGTGTGTGTGTGTGTGTGTTACCGACAGGTGACTCATCGCACTGCAGATGACCACTGTGTTTTTTCTGCTGCTGGTGCGTTCTCGGCTCGGTTTCTATCTTTTGCTCTGCTGCGATTCCTTTTCTGTGCTTCAGCTTTCCTCTTCACTTCATTGCCCTCTTGTTTCATCAGCGCTTCCTTTAGGTATTATAAACCCGTAACCCCGGATTACGCGACGCCTCATCGAATTCTGTCTTGGTGCCACAGAAATGAGATCTTGCAAATGAATATATAGAAACACATTTACATTGAAATTCATCCACATTTGTTCCGTTTTCCCTGCGACGTTGTGCCTGTGGGGGCCGGACACCAGCAGCAGACCACTCGTTCAGGCCAGGTGTAATGAGCTATCATGGCCAGCATCATTGAGAGGGGCGGGGGGATGTGCTGGTGACAGAGTGAGAAAGGAGGAGCGAGGGAGGCGGGGTAATGATGATGATGGTGAGGATGATGATGATGATGATGATGGGCCATGAGCCATAACAAAGGCAAAATGACAGAATTTTTTTTCTGTCATTGTGAGGATCAATTTATCTGCCACCTCATTTTTTGCTTCCCCCTTTATCTCTCTTTCTCCAGGCATCAATCATCTGTCCGTTTAGCCCGTCCCTCTCTCCTTCTCAATTAGTCGCTCTTTCTGTGGCTCGCCCCCTGATCTGCAGTCTCACTGTTTATAATGTTTAATATCACTTCAATGATGTTCCTTCCTTCATTTTGCATGCTAAATACTGTATATCTCATTGCTGTTCGCACAAACAGATATTACTTCCAATATTTATTTATTTTTATATAAAATGATAATATAATATATAATATAATATGTTTAGGAAGCCTTCATGGAAGCAAAACATTGATAAAGTAAACACAGGTGTACAGAATGTATTTATTCACATTTATTTTTCAATTCTTCAACGTGAATGGCTGCTAATTATTAGATCGTCACAGTTTAAAAAAAATAAAATCAATCAGAATCAAAGCTTACTTGATTGCAGCTTAACCCAAGCTTTGACACACACACACACACACACACCTACACTAGCACAAAGCATTTACATTGTAATTACCCCTGAGACTCTCTTCGGGTCCCTGTGGGGCCTCAGGTTGAAGACGAATTCAGAAGAGTCCCAGTTGGCCCATTGAGGAGATCATTAGCCTGGTTATACTAATCCACAACAATCTGTGTGTGCATGTGCGTACGTGTGTGTGTGTGTGTGTGTGCGTGTGTGTCTGGGTATTCATGTCTGTGTCACTTGTGTGTTCATGTGCTAAGCAGCTGTTAAATGAACTCCACAGCCTTTAGAGTCCGTGGACATGAGCTTTATTGGTGTGATCTCGAAAGTTATTTAGTGACAGCTGGGGTTTCCCTCCCCAAGGACAGGGGCCCCGACGACCCCCCGGCAGTCGGGATGAATGAGAAAGAAAATAGGCGTTAAATTGAAAGACCTGGAAAAATGCAGAAAAACCATGCTTGAAGCGATTATGAAAGAAAACAAATACGTTCCAGAAGTTAACATTATTTTGCTACAAATGATCACTTCTTCATTTCTCACATCTACAAAAAGGATTAAAGTCTTGTTTGATAATTTTCATTCTAGAGATAAATTCCTTTATTTTGAAGGTTGATGAAATTATACTCTGATAAATAATTTGAACCTCTCTTTTTAGCTACATTTATAAGCTAACCTGGAGATAAATCATGACTTTGACACAGCCTTTGACGACGCCTGAATATCTGAAATCTTATTGATATGTAAATGTACGTTTTCTGCAATGATTTTGTCAAATTAAAGCGCTGTGATCTCCACCATCCCCTGTGTTGCTGGATTTTTTTTATTATCAGTATTATTTAGTATCAACGATATGAGCTTTTGAGTATTTTATCTTTAGTGGGTCTGTGTCAAAGGTTATGGAGCAGCTGTTGGTTTTCCGGTGGCAGCAAACATCTGCATTCACTGTTGTGTTATCAGATGTGCCTCAAGAAGACTCTTTGAAGCAATGTCACACAGCCAATCAAACGGTCCTTCTCTTTTTCTTTCTTTGTTTTCTGCCTCTCCTTTCACCTTCCTCTGCCATTTTCCCTGCAACACTTTGCAAAAATTATCCTCCCTTTGCACTCTCTGCTGGAAATGAGTGGAGTGAAGGGGGCACACAGAGGGGGGGAAGAGGGCAACTGATTGCTCCTATTGGTTAAGAATGAGGCTTGCGGGCTCTTAAGGATAATTGGCACACAAGGAGGGTAATGTGTTTTGGATGGAAAAGTGAAGTCAAAGAAAGATAAATTAAAAGATAGGTGGCCAACATGCTCATTAACAGAGGCGGTGGATCGGTTAAATTTAAATTTAAATATTTGAATTTAAAACACAATCCAATAGAATAAGGAATAAAACAGCTGCCTTAAGTGAAATAAAGTTTTTCATTGATTTGATATCATTAAACTGTGCTCTTGTTAATTTGTCCATCTATGCATCCGTGCATCCATTATCTATGATCACTTTTCCTTTGAGCAAGCACTGCACTGCACTCTATTGTCCCATAATAACATCAAATCGTTACACTAAAATTACAGTCATTACAATCTGCTGTAGGAAATCAAAAACTTGAAATCAAAACTAGACCGGGAAAAACAGACGCAAAACAAAACAAAACTAGAAAAGCACTCAGAGAGCGCAGACCTCCGCCAAGCAGCTCATCCCCCTCCTAATTAGATTCACACCGTCCACATGGTGATCTGGATCATCATCAAAAGGTTACAAATTGTTCTTGGTATCTTTACATACACCAACCATCACTTCACTGCATGTGATCATTTTTACACTGTTGCTAAAAACATGTAAATATTGGTGAAAACAAAACGCATTTGAAGCTGATCTACTCTGCTTTTGAATTTAAAAACAGAAGAAGATCTTTTGTGGATGTCTGTGAAGTTTTATGTTCTTCTGTTAAATGAGCAAAAATGTTTCACAATCAGCCTCACGAGAAACGAAAGGCTGCCAAAGTACAAGTCTCCAACACGGAACACATCGTTTGTTGATGCTGTTTTAAGCGCCGTCTCACCCACTTGGTTTCTCGGTGCTCATACTCAGTGTCTTACCCTTGTTTTATGTCCGCATGTGTCCTCTCTTTCCTATACCAGGCTCTGAGAAGGTGCAGGTGCCTTTAAAAAAAAAAAAAAGACCTGACTCAATGGAGAAGTAACTTCAGAAGCAGCACAAACACAGAGGTTTAATAGCGTGGATGGAATATTATGAAGTTCATTTTGTACCTTTCTCCAGTCTGAGACCCAGAAAATTATATCCCGAACTTTCACGTGTCCTCAAAAGCATGCGACTGTAAACGATGAACGAAAAGCATTGGCAAGTGAGGCAGAAATCCTTCTCTTACCAGGGTGACCTTTAGGGGGGGGGGGGGGGGGGGAGTCAGGACCATGGAGCAGATTTCTGGTGAAAGCAGTCAAAACAGCGTTGTTACCTGAGAGAAGACTTTGCTTTACTGCGTCATCAAAGCGAGTCCTACACGTCCCTCTGTATGTCTGCGTCTCTATTTCATATTCCGCTCACAAGCCGTGTGGTTGAACTGCTCAAAGGGTAAGATTTGGTATTTTGGTTTTTTTTTTTTCTTCGTGGAATTGATAAGTTTCGTGCCTCAAGCTCCGTCTGGGATGGGATGAGTGCACACAGGGAAAGTGGATGCTCAACACGCCCATGACCAATTGTTTTAGCTCAATACGTGATAAAAAGAGGAAGAAAAAGACAAAACAGAATCCTTTACATTCAGCTTGCGAGCGCCCGCTGAACATCTTTGAGCGCTCACTCGGTTTCTCTCCTCTGTGTTTCTCTGTGTGTGTGTGTGTGTGTTACAAATGAGTGTACTTGTAAGACTATTATTTGTGATATTACTTTGTGTGTGTGTGTGTCGCTGCGTATATGTACAGTGTGTCTAAATTGGAAGGCTGTAATTAAATGCGTAGACCTCTCCACTATCTCCTCCTCCAGCCAGCGCCAGTGACGCACAAACCGCAGCACAGCCATGAGTCATCAGGCCCCCAGGATCACCACCCCTCCTTCTATCTCTCTATCCCTGCCTCCATCCACCTCTACACAGCTCTCTACAACCCTCTCTGCCGCTCACCAAACATTCCCATGTCCCACTCTTTCTAAATTACCCACCATCACACACACACACACACACACACACGATGCAGGAAGCCCACTTTTTTTCCCCCACACACTTCCCAAGATCCGTGATCAATTTCCACCCCGATCCGACACGCTGCCGCTCATCTCTCCGCATCTGGCCATCGCTCTCTCTCTCCGCGACACCCACGCCGCCATCACTTGATCCACCTTTACCCTCTTTATCTCCCCGGTTAACCTCTGCCCGCCCACCCGTGAACCGGTGGTTTATTAACTTTGCCACACTTGCAGCAGATGGGCGAAGAGAAACAGGGAGTTATGGGGAGGCATGAGGGATGAGTCTGAAACAGGGAGGAGAACAAAAGAGCGGTGGGAGAAGACAGAGTGAAAGAAGGGCAGCAACAGAGTGAGGAGTGGAGAAGGACGTGAACGAGCGAGAGGCGTGATTTCAGGCATTTGCCACCTGACATCCTGAATCATTATCTGACTCATGCCAATCTTTCATCTTTTCAACCACACACACACACACACACACACAATATAGAAACAAGCACAAAGCAGTGCTTCTCGGTGTCAGACTGGGTAAGAGAAAAGGTGTCAAGGGGCACCGGAGAGTAAAGACGAGAGACACTCAGAGACGGAGAGGAGAGAAGCTCTTTTGACCGTCTGTGCCGTGGTAAAGGAGGAAAAACAGGGATGTTTCACTTCCATCCTCTTGAGTGTTTATGATACGAGTAGGAAGGGACAGCATATTAAACGTATGACTCATAGATTTGCGCGTGCTTCCGTGCGCCCCACCAACGCCCTGCAGAGAGGCTTGCATCCGCTGCTGCAGGAGGGGTAAAAAAATAAAAGAAGGCAATTTCGTGCATTGCTTGGTGTGGTTATCCAATCAGTTACACGGAACACACGGCCAAGCGGATGTATGCCAAACTGCTTCTGTTCCTTGTAAATGTTCTATCCCCAGGAGAACCTTCATGCATATGCAGCGTAGCCGTCTGATGAAATGATACATTTTGAGTGCAATAGTTTTTGTATTTGGCAGCGGTTGTTTCTCTTTGGCAGAGGGGATCACGCACGGCCATCCTCTGTGCTGACAGTGATAATTCAGAGATGCCGTAAAGCTGTGTGTTCATAATAAAGCCACACAGTTTGATTGTTCAGGGCTTTTCCAAAGGGTGGTGTGTGTGTGTGTGCACAGTAGTCACGTGTACATCGCAGACACTTCACAACATGTGAATGCATCGAAACATGCGGCAGCTTTTCTGATAAGAGGCATAATTTGGGGTTCATCTTGGTCTGAAATATGTTTTTTTTTTATAGAAATGAGTTTGAAATACCAAATGACAATGGCTTTGGAAAACTAAGCCATTCCTACAAAAAGGCATGAAAATTGGGAAGACAATGACTGTAAGAAATCAAGGCGGGGGGGGGGGGGGGGGCAGACAATCAGTCACATACATGCACCAATGGACAATTTAGTGTAACCAATTCACCTAATTAGCATGTTTCTGGTGGTGGGAGGAAGTCGGAGAACCCGGAGAGAACCCACGCAGACATGGGGAGAACATGCAAACTCCTCAGGGAAAGGTTGCAAGTTGGATTCAAACCTTCGACCTTCTTGCTGTGAGGCAACAGCACTCACCACTGCGCCACCCTGCTTGCATTTGCTTTATATGGCAGAGTAACAATGGCAGATCATCTGCAAACTGATTGAATACATGTAACAACATTCGTGGCGTTCACACAGGAGATCCCATACAAGTCACATGCAATTGGAAATGTGAAACAACTCATTAAAAACAAAAAACAAATTAAACCCAGCAGTGTGAACGTAGCCATAGACATTGATAGATCACCTTCTGGCCTCTGTAGCAGCAGCAGAGTCTAAAAGATAAAAAGCACAATCACCTAAAATGTCAAAATGTTCAAACTGAAGAGCAACTATGAGATGCACGAGTTTAGCGTCCCTAAAGAAAGTGACGTTTCAGTGAATTATTTCATGGTTTTTGAAAGGGGAAAGAAATGCTCCGTTACATGTGCACGGATGGAGGGCATACTGACCTCAAACAGGGGAGAGTAAACCTATAAGCCCAGCAGTTCGTGATAATACTGATGTATATAACGTGGAATTAAAACGAGAACTCCTACACAACATCATTTTGATTGCACGCTATACCTAAGCTTATCATCTAGCCTCGCAAAGTAGCGTACTGTAGATCTAATATGTACACACAAAATATAGTTGTCCTTGCCGATTATGTGAAATGACATGGAATATGTAACAGGCAGATTTAGATCAGATAATAAAGATTAACTGAGAATTTAGTCTATCAAGCCGATAAGGGTTTTATATGCTCTGAAGCTTTTTAAGGAGTCCCCGAGGATCCGACTCATTTCAACTTTAATGGCTCCTTCATCTTCTCGGCATAACAGCGTGTGTCTTCATTTTAGACGTCCTGTCTCCCGTTTCCAGTGCCAGATAAACTCTTATGAAACTAAGCAGAGAACTAAACTTTCAACTCTGGAGTTTACTCATAAAAAAAATTCAGTTATTGCTGCCTTTGTGCGATGATTAATTGGTGTTAGGGGTGTTCTGGAAGCGGATTAAGACATGCCTCCATTCAGAGACAAGAGTCAGACAAGAAGCCATGTTCATTCAGCTCTTCTTCTTTAATTTGATAAAACTGAATGAGAGAAAAGCAAAACAATAAACCCCACATCCACAGAAGGACAGGTGAAAATAATGAATACAGTGATGGCTAAAATCTCGTGAGTAAAATCCGTCTCAGCTTTTCGGGCATGCAGCTCACGGTGATATACGATCATGTGACTGTAATCACCATGATTTACCGGGGCGCCTGGCAACAACAGCGCCATTGTTAATGTTATCAGGAACACCTGTTAGCCTGATGTAAAAAGCACCTGCACAAATCTGTTTCAACGAAGAGAGTTGAATTTGCGGTAATTGCTGCGTCTCTCACCGCACCAAGAGATGACGTTGTACTCGCCATGAGGAACATGACAGTGATCCGAGAGACAACGCGGGGACCACGTGATATCACAAAAGACATCTTGTAGGACCAACTGCTAAACAAAATTCCAAAAAAGAAAGTGCACGGAAAAGAGAGATAACTGACGTCTAAAGTCCAACATCTTGAAGCGCTCACCTGCGTTTCAGGTTTCAATGATAAAGACAAGAGCATCAGAACCAGCGGGGAGGGGATTGTACTGTCACTGCTGCCATTTATTTCAATGACTCAAGCATTGATTCACTGGTTTATTTTTATTATTTTTATTCTCGACTTGAGCGCCTTCCTTCAGCTAAAATAAATTTGTAAGATTTGTGGTCATGCAGTCTAGCAGATGCAAAAGGATTCACAGGGCGACGTGAACGATGAGGCAACATAAATTTGGTTTGGATGTCCTGCCGAGGCATTTACCTGACAACACAACAGCAACAGCGCTTGCTTATCTGACTTAAAGAATGTGACATAAGTTTAAGCACCGACGCTTTCTAAAAAAGAATGCAGACAAAGCTCTGGAATAGCTAAAAACACCTGCTTGGAACGTTTGGCAGGTAAACAGGTTAATGGTTCATTCATCTTTCCTTGTCCGTTACCGGGTCGTCCTGGAGCCGATCCCAGCAGTCAACAGGCGAGAGGCGGGGCACACCCTGGACTAGCCGCCAGTTCATCACTGTGAGACAACAGCGCTACCCACTGAGCCACCAAGCTGCCCACGGGTTAAATAGTCATTCGTAAGGCAGAAAGGTTCACCGTGACAACACCAACTATACCTTTTGATGTGTTGAAACACTCACGTCAGTGAATACAATAACAAATCAATACTATTCAGTTCAAACCTGCAGAGAGTCACAGTTCCCCCCCCCCCATCGACCTTTCACACCAGGCCCAGCTCTTTTTCTTTACAGAGAAGATAAGCTGCAGGAAAATCGTGACACTAGGATGCATCTTCCTGCTTATCATCATGGAGAATTTAGTCATGCGTCACATTTCTCATGTTTTTAGTACCATGTAACGCTATTTCTCCACAGACTATGGAAAAACAAAGGCTGGAAAATCTACGCGTACACAATGTTCCCATGCATTCTGAGCACAATGGTTTTGTCTCTTAACAATACAGCCTACAGGTCTTTGGCCAGCTTCCTTTCCACGTTAAGTAGGAAAGAAGCTCTCGGGTTGAACTCAAATGTATTTGAACTGGGAAAGAGAATGCTGATTTGTATTCCGCAACAACAAAGAAATAAAGTGTGTTGCGTTTAAAAAAGAAAAAGAAGCTTGGAAATTGGGGCCTCCTTTTTGTATTTGAGTTTTTCCATCTGTGGGGTGTCGTCTGTTGTTGTTTCCTGTGCACACGAGCAAACATCCACAGATCAACATGCTCATGTCTGGAAATGGAGCGCATAAAGGAGATATGGCGGAAACAGAAATGCTAAAGAATGCATGCAGCCATAATGGAGGAGGTGATGAGTTGAAGTGATAGTGGAGACAAGAGACGTGGCTTTCAACTACATATAGAAAACACCGCGTTGTCATCGTCTGGATTAGCAGAAGGGACAGATAAAGACATTGGACATTTCTTTGTCTGCCCCTATCTTGAAAATGGATTTCGTGAACAGTGAGCTGGTTGGATATTTTATTCAGTCCCTCTACGTTTCCAAGCTCGGGTGTTACACCCCCCCCCCCCCCCCCCGGCTGTGTGAAGGACTTTTTATTCCTCTGTGTCTCCACAGAAAAGGGCTGCTCAAGTTAAAATAGGACACGTTCACAAACTCCACATCCAGCCCTTCATCCCAGTGGGTCTGAGACAAGAATATATTCATGCTCATCATCAAATTTACACACAAAGGATCACCAAACGCTCTAACTTGTACGTTGATGTCATTTCACACGAAAAAGCTTATGCTCCTGACGCGCCCTTTATTTTTGAAGCTGTCCAATTCTGTCGGAAGTGTTAATTAAACTGCTTAATTTTGCGATTTGAAAATAAAGGTGTGGGATGTGAGTTACGCTACCTGAACACATCACATTGGAACTGGATCACATGATCTCATGGGATGGAGCTTTGGAATTTATTTTTTGGTTAATGCATTAACATCCTGTTACGTTAAAGAAAGTTGGTACACAGATTTTTATTCCTCTAAACTTTAGGGGTTCCTAATTACTGAATAGTTCAGGCTCTTTTTTTGGTTTTAACACACTAAGATGTTTGGAGTTACTGGTACAACAATGAATAATTAGTTAAATGTACTACAGGGAACGTTTAGCTTTTTTCATAGCATATCAATTTAAAATGATACCTCGATTTTACCCACATAAACAAAATAGTCCATTAGCATTGGGTTATTTCTATATCACGAAATAATTTATGAGACACAGAGGACACGTTAACCACTTAAGCAAGGAGGAGGAGATTTTCCCAGAGAGAATTCCAGTGTTAACATTCTGTTTTGTTGTTTTACTTCACACTGGTGCAGGATCAGGGTGGCAGACAGTCTGGACCAGCCATGGCAGAAATACACTAGCATTGGAAAAGGAAGGGTTGGGATTGGAGGAAGTGGAACAGACTGAGGTCACTGCCCTCTTCATCTAAGACCAAATGGATCCATCGGCGTGGGATTCAAGGACAGGGAGCCGACGCTAGCCTGGCTCTGATCTTAGAGATCAGACACGAAAGAAAGACACCCAAGACGACCTTGGCTGATTATTCAACAAATGGAAATAATTGTGGACTTGATTTGGCCGTCTCTTCAGGTATGGAATGAGGAATATTTCTCAAACGTAACAACGTACTCCCGATCATTAACATGTAACCCAAGTGTATGAAGTTGACCCTGTTTCACTGTTGATATATTACCAAACCTCAAGCCACCAAGCTATTTCTAACAACTAAAATGACTGAATGGGGTCATTTATTACATTATAATTTATATTGGAATACTTTTTTTTTTAATGGGTTTATTTGTGTGCCTCATACCTACACTGCTTCCTTCATCTATAACAGATATTCCAAAAATGTTTTAACGCACAATTTCAGACACATGGTCTCATTTGATGACTCATCTTCGTAATTTGAGCCATTTTCATCATCAGCTTAGGCATTAAGTGTCAGCCTCAAGGCGTCTGCAGGAATAAATCTGTTTACCGTTATCTGTGGTTCTCTGTAAAACAACAATGCAGTGATTAGAAGTGGAAAATCACAATAAAATCATAGCCTGCAATGCTTTAGCCAGATCAAAATTGTGATGACACAAGGCGGTGGAAACATTACCTCCTTTGTCCTAAGGGGCTTCAAGAATAAACCAAAAAATAAAAGTCTCTTGAAGCTGCTTTTGCAGGCCTTCTGAGTGAGGAATAAAACTATTTCTGACATCAAATTGCAAAAACATTACCGCTCAATAATTCCCATTTTTGGCTGTTTGTCCTTTCCTCTAACTGTAACACTGATTATATTCGCTGTTGAATGGCATGATCGTGCAAATTTCACTAATTATTTTCAAGTGAGTCAAATTTGAGGGAATGAAACGATTTGATCTTCTTAACTGCCTGACTAATATATTTTTTTGCAAAATGACCGCAATGTGACAATATATTTTTTAACAAAGTATATTTATACAAATATTAATTTTTTTCTCATTATTTGGCTACAGATCAGTATGTTATTATCTCCACCTCACATAATTACAGCAAATCATTTGAGCGCTTTCAAAAAATGGGTCCATAATGGAAAGTCTTGCTTAAGGTCTTTGCTCAGCACAGTGGAGCTTGATATCTTGTTTTAAATCCTGAACCAAAATTAATCAGGGAGAGATAATGACTAACAAATGACATCTGATTACATTCCTGTCTAGTCATAGCCTTGCATTAATCAGGATCATTTCCTTCTGCCTGACACCTCAAATAAGTGTGCTCCATTTTGCTGCGATACGACGGGGTTGTCATCAAAATTGTATTAAATGAAGCCTGCCTCGTAAATTGAGTTGTATATTATCCTTCTGACATCCTTTTAAAGGCACAGCAAACCCTTCCCTTTGCCCTTAAATCAGTGCAGGGGGTCTATCAAGACCCCCCCTATGAAGACTTCAGGTGACTGGCTGGTGTAATCCATTTTAAAACGTACAGACTTAATTAATGGTTAATCAAGTGAAGTAAGCTTGAAGCACTTGATATAAACCGTGTTAATATCAAGTGCATTAAAGCATTAAAGCAGGACATATTTAAACCTGTGGTCCATAATTTAACTGAAGACCCCCGGTGCAGGATTTGGAAGCGTATTGGTATTAGTATCTGTATCCCCGATACCACAATGGTGAAGAATCCGTGACAGATGCCACATTCCCTCCTACAGCTCATCTATAAACCTTAAATGCCAGTTTGCTTTTGCAACACACACACCCCACGCACATGCACGGAGCTGTGCTACACCATTTTCCCTCTGGAGGATCAGAGGTTTTGTTGCTGTAGGTGTTGCAATGAGTCTACCGGTAAATTACCACATTTCAAACACCTTTCAAATGACTCCCCCTCCAGCGGTGCACTGATAAACGATAGCAGCTTTCATTTCAGCGAGGAGTTTTAGAGGACTTGTCTTTCCTTCAGTCTGTCCGCCTCAAAGACGGACTAGTTTGTGTCCATCCAGAGCCTTTTTGCGTACAGACAGAGTTAGAGCAAGTAGAAAGATCCTAAAAAAGCGAAACCATTTGCTGCTCGTCTTCGCCGGTTAGAAATTTGCTCACTACAGAACAGTTGTCTTTATTTTTCTAGCCCAAATTTGTTGCTTTAGAGGTTGGAAGGAACTCTTTTAGGTGAAATCTAGTCAATCTTTGCTCATAAAAAGGTTCATTTATTTAAGCTGTGATGGTGATGATGATGAAGATGATGATGATCATGATAGATAATTTAATTTACAGAGTTACATCATTATGTAAAGCTTCTTGAATTTACATACACGTAAATGCACACTTTAACTTCCCCCATCATGCACACTCAATGCAACACATAAAGCTTCGCTGCGCTGTTGTGGCCTCATTTAGTTTGTAAACGCATTGAAATTTGCCTCATAGTGATGGTCTGCAAATGCACGGTTTAGCACCCATGCCCTCTTGAGGCAGTGACCCCCACCCCCCCCCCCCCCTATCTGCGTTCACTGATGCAGTCGCTATAAATGGTGTAGACCCAGGTCATAACTCTGATTCCATCTCATTCATGGTTTTACTGCAGTTAATTAGTGGCAACTGGCCACAAGTCGAGTGTCTCGTCGTGAAGCAGCATTGTGCAGCATTTACTCTGAAATTATGTGTGTGTGTGTGTTTGGTGAGGGTTGGGTTTTATTCACTTTCAACAGTGTGTTTGCTGATGCATGTACCAGATGTCTACAGGGCAGAAGGGAAGAGATTGATGGTGAGCGCTGATGTTGCGCGCTCTGATATGAGCCGCCTCATCAACCTCAAATTCATTGCCCGGTCCTGGCCTCCAACGCCATTCGTCACCGCCGCTGCCAGTTTCTCAAAGGTTGCAATGTGCATTCTGCAGCTGATATTCAAGGCGTGAAATAATTTCTGAGGAGCAGACAATGAGAGAGCGGGACAACAATCGCCACGACGCGGCCACATTCCTCATATGGGATCCACTTCCTGAGAGGTCCATCAACCCCCCCCCCCCCCCCCCCATAACTCCTCCCATACGGCTAATCTATGCAGGAGACGTTTGTCATTCAAAATGTATTCTCTCATATCATCAGCATTGGTTTATAGATTCAAATATTACACCGTATTCATCACGGTGGTGGTGTTAACCCTGCACGGATCACGGATTAAAGGAACGGAGCTCCGTCACGGGGCTGTAAGGTGGGAGGAGAGAGACGTTTCTTTATCGTATCCTTGCAGCTCCGCTTCAGCGCAAAAAGGCTGGAAGCACCAAAAAAAATGGAAAAACTTCTTGTATTTGTCTGACTTTGGAGGCTTTTTGTTTTCCTTTCGATCGTAGACATGTTTGAATGTCACTTATTCAGGTTCTATCAGATCAGTACATGTGTTTGTCATATGCAAGAGTGCTAATGCTCGGAATTACGGGATCGATACTCCACCTGGGTGATTTGTTTTTTGCTTTCCCATGACATCAAGTTATGTCTATAAAAGCTGCTTTGACACATCTTGTATAGGAATATTGTGAAATGAATATTTTGCTTATTACGAAAGGTTTTCTTTCTATTTCCATGAAGACTAATGTAACTTGTAACACAAATGTCAGACAGAATGTGTCGATCTGAATTTTGCTAGTTGCTTTTCTGCAGGGGAAAATCTTCTCCGTTTGCTTTCTGATTTATAACAGTATAGATTACATATCGGGCTTTATATAAACTACATGTTTAAGTTTTGTCTCTTTTCCTGTGTTACAAGCGCAGAGAAGCAAAAAAAGAAACGAAATCTTGGATGTGCAAGCAGCAGCACTGTACCCATGTTTAAATGTGTACATAGTTTTATCTCTAACATTTTTATTTTTTATTTTTTTTATTACTGTCTTGTTTTACTCTTAATTGTGTTAGTTCTGTGATAAAAACATGCATAGATGACTTTTTAAAAATTGTCCTCCCTTTCCATGTTTTTATGAATATCTGTGTTGAAAGCCCATCTATGGACAAGTGCTGCGAATTAGCTTTAGCTATAAGCGCTATAATGCAAACATCAGATACTTGTGCTACATGTGTCTATGTTTTGTCTTTGTCCATATTCAAATAAACCAGAAATAAATAAATAAATAAACATGGGCAGGATGGTGCAGCTTGCAGGAAATTGTGAAACTAAAACAAATGTGGATGCCCAGGGTCTTTCACACATCGTCAAGTCCCACTATGCAGGAATAGGAATCTTGTGGGGCAATTACTTGTACCCACCACGCCCCACCCTGTAGGAGTGGTGGTGGTGGAGGGGGGGGGGGGGGGGGGGGGCAGGAAAGCATCTGTTAATTATGAGTCCTATTTTAACTCTTCCAGGTAGAGACACTTTGTGGTACGAGGGTGTCTGCATTAGGGCACTGGATTACCATAATTGTGGCCAAAATGTTAGCAAAAAACAGAGAATTCATTGTCCTTGTTTTAAGCGTGTGGATTTTTCAGCTCTGCCTGACGACCCTGCAGCCCTCCCCTCTCCGACACCGACAATGAAAAAGAGAAAGCTAATTTAATATATATATAGTCATCGCCCCCTTGTCTTTGCCATTCATACAGGGAGCCATCAGTGATAGCATGCTGCAACCTCCTCCAAAAGGCTTATGCTTCTGTAATGTACATTACAGTCAGAGAGAGAGTGTGTGTGTGTGTGTGTGTGTGTGAGAGAGAGAGAGCAAACAACAGAGGGAGAACTATTACTGTGTTCTGCAGTGTCGGAGTGTCTTCCATTAAATGCAAGCACGGTGTGCCGGTGTTAATGTATGTGAGTGGCCGAGCAGGCGGCAGTGTGAGTCAGTGCGGGGGTGTGGGCTTGGAGTGAGGGTAAGGGGCCAACTAATGCTGAGTGGCAGTTGATAATGCCAGACTGTTATATCAGCATCTGCCCTCCGGCTCCATGCTTACCTCTCTGTGTCTGCCGCTGCCATCAAACAGACACACACCCACTCACACACACACACCCACACACCCACACGCACGCACCCACTCACACACACACGCACGGCTACCTTGCATTATGGAGAAAACAGCCCCACGCACCAAATCTAATCAAACAGAGGTTATGTTGTGCCTCAAGCCATCGTACCAAATTACAACTTCATCTGATGTGTGAATATCTCTATCTGGTAATACAAAACGTATCTGCACGCACAAACGGAGTAGAACTCTCCCTTAGAACAGGAAAAGAAAAGCTCCCCTTTTGGTTTCCAGGCAGATGGCAACCATTTTTCTTTGCAGCACAGGACTGTATAAAAGCTGCAACACCACTGGAATTCTTTCAGAAAATCCTAAAACTCCCTCCAAAACTGAGACATCAAACACTTTCGGACAATTCTTCCATTTGTCCGGGCGTTATTTTCCCCCTCTCCATCAGACGTGAAGCATCACAAATCTAACATTCACATCGGTGGAGGCTGACATTATGAATCGGGTCACACATAATCATTTAATAGAAGTGGCCTCATCTCACTGTGTGCAGCTAATAGCCAATTAACCTTAGCACATCGCTGATAATATAGGATCCCTGTCTGAACGCACAGCAAACACACCCATAACCATGCGCACGCAAACATGCCTGGGAATGAATGCCTTCATGCAGCGGAAGGCAAATGTGTATGAGGGCCGAAGCTAGAGCAGAGGCAACGGAAATATGGAGTCTAAGGAAGCGAGTGGATCAAGTTGTTCTCACATTATGCGGCACGGAAAGCTCAATTATGAAGTCTAAGGAAGCGAGTGGATCAAGTTGTTCTCACATTATGCGGCACGGAAAGCTCAATAACCGGCATAACCGTATATATTCATTCGCTGAGGCACTAAAAGGCTGCATTATTGCAGACATCAGGAATAACAGTGGGACTAAAATGTTTTTTTTTTATCATTCTTATAATAAATGGAGCAGAAAGAAAGTCAGGGAAAAGAAGCGATGAATTCACATGAGTGGGTCATGTGACCCCCCCCCCCCCCCCCCTGCATCCCAGAGTTATTTACTTCTGCAAGCATTTGATTCTTATCTGGCTTCAGGCAGGAGTAGCAGGTTTAAAACCTTCAGGCAGGCTGGTGTCAATTCCGCATCGTTGCTTTTCAGCAAAACTGGCATTTCTCTGTATTGATACACAGCAAATTTTGACTTATGGAATAAACTCCCTGTGAGTCAAAAAAAACTCCATTTTAGTGTACATGCGTGACCAACGCATGTACTCCAGAGCTGAGTAAAAGTAACTAATTTTTTTGAGTTAATCTTGAACCCCCTTTTCTGAGTTAAAATTGTACTCCTCAGGTGTTAAAGTTCTACTCTGATGTAGAGTATATGTAACACTAAAAGAGGGTTAAAATATTTACTCATGACCAGTGTTTAAATGAACACCTAAAATGTATTTAATTTAACCCTTTTTTAGAGTTAATGATGAGGATTAGAATCAGAGCGCATGAAACTAATCATTAAAAACAGCTTTTTTTTGTTTTTTTGCTCGCATTATTATGCGCAGCATTGGGCCGTGTCTTAACGTTAAGGGTACAAATGACATTAGCAATATGGGACGATTGTATATGAGTCAAGATGAGTCAGTGAATCAAATAAAAACAAAGAATGAGTCACTCTTAGTTGATTCGAAGGCTTATTTTAACACCAATCATAGACTCTTAGCTCACGCTTCATTTATGCGTCACCAATGTCCTACAATGGAACTTTACTGCTCTAAGTAGACGAGTCAAATGAATGGAAATGTCCTCCACTGTGTACCTAACATCATTCCAGCTACTTTGGTAGCAAATGAATTATATATGAAGATATTGCTAATAGTAATTGACTAATGAACCATTAAGTATTCACTAATTATATGAACTCTTATAGTGAGCTGATCACTTTTCAATCCAGAACCCACGATACATGCCTCACTTATTCATGCATCAAATATAATTGAAACACATGTACTACACGCGTTTCAAATTTGGCCTGAAAATGTTGTTTTATTTTATTTGCTGAGTCTTGGCGGTATGTGAGAGAATAATGATGAGCGGCAGCGTAACGCCGCTGCTGGCAGATGGAGAGCAGCCACGAATGATGCGAGACAGCGGGTGGGAAATTGTGCAATCCCTGGAGATAGAGCAGAAATTGAGCAGAAAAGCCAGGCTGCATGCTCCCGTGGCCCCCCGTGGCCCCCCGTGGCCCCCGTGGCCCGTGAGCCATGCACAGAGGAGCCTCTCAACCGGCATGCAAGAGGAATTTGTCCAGTGCTCACCCTTTCCTGTCTGAAGCTGCAGATGGAAGACATTGATTTCTTTGGAGCATGTTAATAAATGAGATCACTACCCCCCACCCCACCCCCCTCCTGAGAGCAGAGGAAGGAAGGAGCAACACGCTAACCTTTAATATGGCTGCGAACCAGCTCTGTCGCTACAATTTTCTCTTTCCATTGAGGAAAAGCACTATTTCATTCATGGCATTTCCGTTCATTCATCAGCTGGGGCCAGCCCAGACTCTCAGCGCCATCCCCCCCCCCCTCAACCAAAATTCTTATCAATGGAAGTGACGTCAGCACTGCCTGCAGCCGATGGGTGGGGGTGGGGGGGGGGGGGGGGGGGGGGGGGGGGGGGGTGGGTCACGTGGTTCGGTGAGGGTATATACGATAAAGTTGCGCTGACCGTGGGGCTGAAAACATTCACTCAATTGTACATTAACGGCGCCGCTGCTGCCACACAAACGCCGTTTAGAGGAAGAAGAGTTGATCTTCATGTTGGTCACAGGCTGGAAGCAGAAATCCTCTCAGGTGATCGATTCATGAAATCATCTTGGCTTTACCAGCGGTGTGAGTTTCTCCACTTTCCCACCTCCAGTGGGGCTCCAGGTAGGAGGAACGAAATCTCACTCTGCTTCATTCACAACGTTCGATCTGATCGCCCTTTGCGAACTGGCATTTACGCAATTATTCAAAGTTTGGGGGCTTTTATTCGCTGAAATCAGGAGCATGTGTGTGGAATTTCTTTTCTTTTCTTTTTTTTTTAATCCAAATTTTCATCAGAGGAATTGTTTGCTGCGACTTGTTGTCTAATTATGAAGCAGACGAGAAAAACGGAATAGATTTTTTAAAAAGTGATTGAGATATTCACATAGCTGTAAATTGTGTAATTTATAGTAGTTTGTATTTGACCAATTTTGCTGTCATATTTGAATTCTAATAAAAAAGCACTGAATTCACCCATTTATGAATAATTTCAGCTTTAATTCACGTATTTATATGTATAATAATTAGAACGCTACGGAGATTAAAACAATAAAATGTCGTGATGTGTGTGTGTGGGGGGGGGGCGTGAATGATTAAGTCACTGTAACATATCGGAAATAAATACTTCCCTTCTGCCAAAGAGATGCTTTCAAAAAATCCGCTGATATTTTCCAAATGTGACAAAAAAATAAAAATCGTGCCTTTTTTTTTTTTATTAAGAAGCTGCATTATTGTGGTTAAATTCAAATTCAATCAAATCGAGCTAAAATCCATTCTAGAGTTTTGACTTCAAGTTCATTTGTACCGTTTCCTTTTTGCCGATTCCGTTTATAAAATGGAAACAATATGAATTTGGGCTGCACCGCTGCTGCGCCTCCAAATCTGTGCTCGTCTGCGTGCCACCGCTGGCTCACAGCGCATGTTCTTTCCTCGCTGCGGTTCCAACTGCTCCTGTTGTTTCTGACGGAACAAAAGGATTCGTCCTCCAAAACATGGAAACCAGCTCATTTACTATTTGGATGGAGCCTTCAGGGACCGCAGGGTTAAATTGATCATCCGCAGCCACCAGCTTTTACGCATGACTTCACCGTGCGTGTGTCGGTCTTGATACGAGTGTCGTGGGCTCATCGCTTTGACGCATGGAATACAAAAAAAAATAATAATCACAAACGCACAGACAATGGCGCGGATGAATTTGTGTTTGTTGCAATTAATAGGAAATAATCGTTTTTTCGCTTAAAATGGCAGCTGCGCGCGTTCTGTTTGGGTTGGCTTGGAGGAAGAGGTGAGGCATTTTCCTTAAATACCAGATAATCCCATCGGATGATTCATTCTTTGACGTTCATTTATACGATTGTGTGACCGTTAACTCGTTTAAATCTCACAAAATATCGGAGAATTAATCAATTCATCCGAGCGACGGAAGAGAATGACTGGGTGAGCGCACGACCACAGACCAAAAAAAAAAAAAAGACTCACGTTTGGATTTGAAGGACAATTTCTGTACCGTTACTTTTCTTTTCCTCACGCAATTAAATAAACAAAAAAATGACAATTTATGTAATTGTCGGATTACAACCTTTTATCCCTCGAATTCCAGACACATTACGAAAAACGGGCCTTTGACAAGGAATATTTTAACAAAGAGTTACATGATGTGGTGAAAGATTAGAACGAAGTCCGTGAGAGGAGAAGTGCAGCTTTACTTGTTGGACTCAGTGACGCTCATTCGACTGCGTGGCTTGAATTCAAAACGCTTCTGAATTTAAAAATCTGTTTTTTTTTGTTTGTTTTTTTACATGCGAGCGTTATGGTGGGAAAATCTACCTGGAAACGAGGAACCGGCCGTTTGAAATTCGTCCTCAAAATCAATATGAAAATGGGCCTTTTCACAGTCTATTATTTAAACAATCTTAAATAATGCTGCTGATATTCCTCGAATGGGGATTTCAGAGAAAAAATGACTCCAAACAGCCTCTGAATAATTTGTCAATCGTTTGTTCTCCTCCTCCTCCTCCTCCTCTTCAGGTGCTTCAGCTCCCTCCTGCCGGTTCTGCATGGTCATGACCTGTCATCGCGCTCCTGCCACAGCCCACCTCATCCTATTGGTCCTGCTCATTGTCACTCCACAGCTGGCTGGCACCGCCCCTGCGCGGGGTGGAGGAGGGGAGGGAGGGGTGGAGGGGCTCACCCAGACAGAGCATAAAGAGGACAGCCTCGGCCCCTCGCTCTCCCCCCCGCCCCAGAGTCTCAACGCATCCCTAGAGCGGGGTCGGGACCCGGGCCTAGATAACCGCTCAGATACAGTGTCGGACACTGAGCAGATGCTCGCCGTTCTCTTGAGGGCTCTGGAACACCCGGGAGAGAGTGAAATCCAGGTGAGCAGAAACAGAGCCCGGGAGGAGGATAAAAGCCAGGAGCCGCCCTCCGCCGAAGGCTTGGAGGGCGGTAAGATAAGGAGATCAGGGGTGACAGAGGAGGGGAGGGTGGAGGAAGAGGAGGGGCGAGGTGCTGATAAGGCTATTGAACAGCTAATTGGAGGCCATTTGACAGCTGCTCAGGGTGACGACTTAAACGAAAGGGATGAGGAGGACAAAAGCACAAGGTCAGAGAAGGATCGGGGGTGGTCCGTGGAGGACGTGGGACCCGACGGTGCGAGTGAGGAGGAAAATGAAGAGGAAGATCAGGGGCAAGGAGAAGGAAATAATTTAGAAAGCTTCTTAAACAAAGCCAGCTCGGGTTCCGCCTCACAGGGAGACAATCCGTCTCTTCAGCGCAAAATAAGAGGCTACTTCCAGAACATTGACCTGGGTCTCCAAGACAACGAGATCCTGCCTCCGCTGAAGGGCTACAAGGCCTACAACACTCAGCTGGCCCGAGCCGGGAAGAAGATGCATTGGCAGGAGAACTCGAGCAACCGACCCGCCAAAGGGGGCAACTTCATGGATGACTTCGAGGACGAAGGAGAGGAGCTGGAGGAAGAGGTTGAAGAAGAAGAGGAGAGCCTCTCCCGCCTGGCAGAGGAGGCGAGAGCTCGTGCAGAGAAGCAGGAGGTGCTCCGGCAGCAGGAGGAGGCGGAGCGCGCCAGAGAGGAGGAGCAGAGGCTGGCCGACATCGCCTCGGACATGCTGCTGCAGTACATGGGGAGGAAGCAGCAGTCCTACATGAAGCCCCGGCAGAAAAGCAGCATGGGGGCCGCAGGAAACACGGCCGAGGACAAACGCTCCGAGGAGGTCCTCCCCGACGAGGACGACCTGGACCAGCAAATGATCGACAGACTGATCGAGATCAGCAGCAAGCTGCACCTGCCCGCCGACGACGTGATTGAGATCATCAGCGACGTGGAGGAGAAGAAGAAGAAAAGGAAAGAGTTGCAATTGCGGCCAATCAACAGCAACCCTGTGGCGCCACGCTTCAGGCCCCTGGTGCCTCCTCCTCTGATTGCCCCGCCTCTCTACCACTACACGGCTTCAAAAAACCCCAAGAAAGCCCCTTACAAGAACAAGTCCAACAAGAAATGGCACAAGGACAAAGTGAAGTCCTACAAGCAGGACTATTGGTACAAGCCCCAGAAGCAGCGCGACTATTGGTACAAACCCCAGAAGCAGTTTCTAGCCTTCCCATCCTATCCATACTACCAGAAGCCATATCGGGCATACTACCCGGTTTATTTCCCATATCCCAAACCAGAATATTACGGCAAGCCCGTCCTCTCCAGAGACCAGCCACTCGTCCCCCAGGGGCTTGACTTCCAGGCCCCAAGGCGTAAGCACAGGGCCAGGGGTAAGACCCGTGGACAGGGCTGGAGGCAGCAGCCGGCGCCGCGCCCGCCTCTTGCTCCTTACATCTCTAACTATATCCTTCCTCACCCCCGGACCTACCAGCCCTTACCTCCGCCCAAACCGATAACCACACCCAGGAGAGGCAGGCAACCCCCGTTCTACTATCCACAAGTCACACCGGAAGATGACTATGAGGAAGATGGGCTGGTGCCTCAGCTGGACAGCGAGGAAGAACTTGAAAACTTTATTGAGAGGATCTACATGAAGCGAAGAATGTATTGAGAGATTTTTTTTTTGTTTTGACATTTCCCTGATCAGAGGGGCCGACCCAAGCTGGAATAGATATGCAGTAGCAGAAGAGAGAGGTGAAAAGAGGACTCAAATTACAAGTATTTTGAGCCTGGTGGTAAAAATGTAAGGTTTAAGAAGCAAAAGGTAGATGTGTTTTTTTTTTTTTTTTATGTTTTCACTGTACTTTTGTTGATTTTCTCAGTCAGGGAGAGAATGAAGAAGTCCGAGATGAAGCTCCCTGTCGTCATGTTCAGCCTCTTGCTCAGTTTACATGTTGAAACAGAACGTACCACGGTGTGTGTCTGCCTCCATTCAGGTCAATCTCTGATGCTCTTACGTTATTCAGAGGTTTCTACAATAAACACACACACACAGACGGATACGCACAAGAGCACGGACGTCAGCACACACCACATGCACATGTGCCCGTGAGGAGACAACCATGTTTACACTTTGTATTTTATTTTCTGTCACATTAAAAAAAAGCTACAGCAGTAAAATGACTTACAATCAACAAGAATATATATATATATAGATATATTACAAAAAACACACAGTTCTGTAAACTGTGGCGATATACGTTTGCTGTATTTGGTGTGTGTAATTGCCTTTCTTATTCTTGATTGGATCAGCTTTAAACAAGCTGCAATTTTGTGCCAAATACACACGTTTCGGTTTCAAATTGAGATTCAGATTTCTGCCTTCTATAAAAGGGAAATATAATACTGCAGTATTACGCCATCACTACCGGTCCCAATGTCGAAAACCTTGTTGACTCCAAAAGCACAAACTCAAAACTGAACACTTCCAACACGGCGGACAAAGGGTTTTCAACCACTTTGGGACCATGGCCACAATTCCCATTCCCACCCCCCCCCCCTCTTTTGTCCTCTCATTCATTAATTTCCCATTCACACATTGCCACTCATCATTGTTTTACCGCACTACATCCACTCCATGTTTTTCATTTCCTTTCCAAAAGAAAAAATAATAATAATTACTTGAAATCGCTGTTTTGCAGCCTTTTAACGCAGATTTCCACCGAGAGGCTACAAACATTTCATTCTTTGTCGAGAGAAATTCATTGAAGAGTTTCAGGCCAGGGAGTCAGGGATTGTGCTTAAACCGTTAAATGCACGTCTTTCTACTTGCATCTTTAAAAATGAACAAAAAAAACAAAAAAAAACCCGACAAAAAAAAAAGAGGAAAAATAAAACAGTATGGGGAATTCAAAATGGTTGTTTTCTCTGATTAAACTGTGAACATAAAAAAAAGAAAGAGGGCTGCTGTGTCCGCAGTGAAGCCGTCTGTCTTGTAAAAGGAGAGTGTTGTTGTTGATGTCACCTTTAGCATTGTAAGATGTACAGTGTGAAATAAATATGCCCGTGCAATGTGTAAATAACAGCATGATGATTAATAGTTTTGCTATATGAGAAAAACAAATAAAAGCAATTATTTTATTAAAGCTCAGTTCTTTTTCATGTATTTTTGCTGAATACTATGTCAAAATCCACGAAGAAGCGCCTCGCCTCGTTCTTCCGGTGCACGACACGCATTGAAATTCCTGGAAGAGAGAGTCCGCCGGGGAGAAAGCACAACTCACAGAAGTCACGGCTGCGCCAGCACGAAGACGAAGGAGCAAAAGCCTCCAGAGGGAGTTTGTTACATCTTCAGTGCATCAAAATCAACAAGTAAGTCAGAAAACGGAAACGAAAGGTGGGCTAGGAGGGAAGGGAAGAAGAATCCAGGCGGGAGGAAATGGTAACTGCAGCGATTGATGAGTCACATGATTGGTGGATGAGTCATCCGTCTGTACACTTTACTGCACAGGATCATACACACACACACACACACACACACACACACACACAGACATGTTCTTTTGAGTTGTATACTAATTTAGCTGCTGGCATGCAAAGGTAAAGATTGAGTCGTGTTTGGCACCGACTGGCGCCAGACAGTCAGCCACCGAAATGGTGTTTGGGTCCAACAGTTTTGCCGTGTTTTGCTTCCACGCCTCCTCCTGGCCCGCAGCCCGCAGAACGGGCTGCGGGCCATTCTGCTAGAATTCATTGAGACGCTTCTGCTGCTACTCGCTGGGCTTTACAGCGACCCTGATGTGTGCCGCCAGAGCTACAAACGCTGGCAGCGATCAGAGGACTGTCGCTAGAATCCAAATACATGGAACCGTACTGCCCCCCCCCCCCTTTTGATGAGAATGGTCCCTTTCATGGTTATATTTGAGCTTTTTTGGTGATTCTTTTACACCGGTTGTAAATTCAGATTTTCCATTCAGCATGTAACTTCGTTTATTTGTTGAGGCCACAGTAAATGTGTTATTTAAGCTATACAAACTGCAACACAGGCCACTGGACACCATTAAGCTCTGCAACTGGGACAGAACGCAGCCGGTATGACCATGATCACGAGACAAGGGTGAGAATAAATGTCTATTAAATACGTCAATCAACGATATGACACTTACTACGACTATGCTGCGTCTCAGCTTGCATTTATCATATCATTGATTTAATACTAGATAACGATTCCTAAACATTTACGTAGTTCTTCCTTTCTTTCCTAAACAACTTTCTCCTACAAATGTTTTCGAGTCGGGGCAGCACGGTGCCGCAGAAATCAATATAACCAGCATTTATGTAGTATCTATTTTGCCAGTTTAATTTGTAAAGCTTAATTGTTTTTCGAAATCAAATTAAAAGATTTCAAAAATCTTTGTTTTGATGCCTCCCCCCCCCAACCAATCACATCAGCAGTGAGTAAATCTATTACCTCCATCTCTACAAAAATAATTAAACTTCTGAACTGAACTGTTTTAACTCAATGCAGAGAAAATAATGTGAATATTTCTCAACGTTATTAGAACATAATCTCAGGAGAACATCAGCAAGTCGCATCAACAAAAATACTAATTAAACTTTGCAGCAATCTAAAGCTCGGTTGCCAGGTTGTTCTGATCATCCGACGTTTGAATCGACTGAATGCCTAAAGCCTGATGGGTTTTGTTGATGCTGATTTTGTTGATCTTGCCGCCAAACGGTGGACAAAGCGAATGCCGCCGAGATGCTGCTTACATTCACAATTCTGTGGCACAACACACAATTGGGATTTAAACATTTCCAGCACAGTGGGCTAATTGTGTGTCAAGCTTTAGATCACATTATGTCCTTATAGTATAGTCCGTTTGATTTTCCTCGTGGGTGAGCTATAATTAAAATGCAATTTCAATTTTCCTAAAGGCTCCAACTCTCAATGACACAAAATCTGGTATGAACCCGACTCGTATAGCACAAAGGGAGGCTGAAAGCGGTGCAGCTCTTCAGCAAGGCATCCAAGGCAGACGCAAGGAGACATGTCAGCCAATAGTACAATGAATATTTAACTCGTACGCTCTTTCACAACAGTGGGGCTAAAATATTGAATGCCAGCGATACGTGGTAAACACATTTTTATATTCACGCCTACGGATGCGACGGTTGAGGAGTTTATGATACAGACTTCGGTACGGTGAACGTGTAAAATGAACAACAAGCGGTGAAGGTTCTGATATTGGTGCAATGGATGAACCCAAACACAGGAAACAGAAGCAAAGGACTCTGCAAACATAGAGTGAGGGTCAAGCTGCGTGGCGCCTGGTTGCAGCTTACCATTGTGTTTCTGGTGAGTATTACAATCCGTTCTTTTCCCAGGAGCATTAGTAGAACTGAAGCTCTCCTGGGTTACCGGAGCCCATCGCTCGTTTTTTTTTTTTAATGCATGCTGGTGAATGAAACCTCCGACACAATGCGAGCTGCCCTCGCTTGCCCCGCTGCCTCTGCCACACAGTGTTGCTGCTGCTGAAACGGAGACACTTTGTGAAAACCGGATGTCTTTTTTTTTCTGGCGCTGCAGAACCTGGACCTGTGGCTGTCAAATCAGATTGCTAGCATTAGCATTTGTAGTTTTATATAGCAGCTCTTTACCCAGCGGTTTGCTCAGCGGCCTATATGTAGTACATCACTGGATGCACTGTAAATACATATTATGCTTTTGTCTGCTCCTGCTCTATCACTCTCTCTCTTTGTTTTGACTCTCCTCCTACCTGTCCCTGTCCCTTTGTCTTTCTACCCCTGTCTCTCTCTCTCTCTTTCTCAACCCAACTGGTCAAGAAAGACGGCCGCCCACTATGAGCCCTAGGTTCTGTTCAAGGGTTCTGCCTGTTAAAGGGAAGTTTTTCCTTGCCTCCGTCGCCAAAAGTGCTTGCTCTTTGGGTCAAGTTAGGTTCTGTCTTTCCCTGCTACACCCGTAAAGTGCTGCACAGTCAAAGTACTGCATTTCTTTACAGTTTCTTAGAATAACAGTATATATCTTGAACTGAGTACACACACCATTGCTGTATTCCTGTAACTTTACAACACCATCTTGTTCACGGTTTTGCCGGTACACAGTTCCGTATTTACAGGCAGAATGCTGTATTTAATGATAATTGAAGGACATTGCTCCAATCCTGCTGCTCAAATGATGAATGGACTGTACTTGTGTGGCACCTTTCTAGTCGGAACCACTCAAAGCACAGGGCAGTATTTACCCAGTCACACACAGAGGCCATTACACAAAGCAAGGCGCCACCTGCTCATCACGAGCGATTATCATTCACACAGCAATTTAACATGCGGGCCGAGGGGGGGGGGGGTCGGGGGGGGGGGGGTCGGACCATCACCCATTCAATAACTGGATGACTGCTGTCCTCCCTGAGCCACAGCCATCAGAAACGATAAAGCTACTACTGCTACTACAAGTAATACCAGCAGTAGAGAATGGTGGAAAAGTGACTGATTTTGACTGCTGTCCTTTTCCCACAATTTTCTTCCATTTTCCCATGATGCATTGCTCTTCAGTGGCAAGCGTACGGTACATTTCTGGTATGAATGGATTTCTGGCATTTAATGAACATGACCTGTTTTGGTTGCTGTTCGTAGCCTGACTTCAGGAAGCCGTTTCTGACCCAGTTTCCTCTCTAGTGCGATGATAAAACACTTTTATTGAAATTTTTTTTTTTTACTATAGCTGAACTTCATATTTTTTGTAAATATATTATTCCTACTTTGAATCGGGTTCTAGGAAAGTTGTTGCGTGGTGTAAAAGAATATTTGGATCATCCCACGGCTAAACATTTGGCGCATTGGCAACAGACAGTTTCATGCCTGAGGAGGCGATGATTACTTTAAGAACCAAAAGGGATTATTGTGGGAGGTGTTTCTTTACTAGCATCCCCTATTTTTGATCAATTCGATAATACATATATTTGATGTTTTTTATTTTAGCATTCTGACCAGCTTTCTAGGAGCCGAGTGTGGAGATGTCAAATTTTAAAGCATCAGAGAAAAACATGTTTACAAAGCAATGCCTCTGAGCCAGGGAGAGGCGCGCAGCTACGTCTGCTGCTTGAAACATGATGTTTCGCTGAAATGTGAATGGCTGTAGGTGATGACTTAATATTTAAGATATCTCTATCGGGATAAAGAGCTCCTGACCACAAACAGGTCTTTAAATTTAACTCTGAACCCGGGTGCAGTGTCTCTCTTGTCTGCCTTTGTTAATTTTGTCGCCCGTTAAACTACGACATGCGTAACAAGCCTCATCAGCCATGCTTTCACCAGCCATTAGGACATCAGAGGCTGGAGACTCCTTTGAAACTGCATCCTTTGTTTATGATCTCTTCAGTCCTTTTGCCGTCTCCTTTCATCTCCTCCTCTCTACCTTTTTTTTCCAACTCCTCCTATTTTTTCCTCAATTATCCATGCCCCCCCCCCCCCAACCCTTCCTTAACGCTCCCAAGCACACAACATGCTTCCCCTTCTCTCTCTCTCTCCCCCCCCCCCCCCCCTCCTCTCTCCATTTCTTGTTTTGTATGCAAGCCCCAAGGGAGGGAAATTGGTGAAAATCACTCTCTCTGCTACACTGTCACAAAAGGCTGGTGAGTCATCGCCACTTACGTTCGTTCCCGTCTTCCTCCTCCCACAAACAACACATATACAGGGGAAATAAAAATAAAATAAAATTTACCTCTACTCTGCAGTGCAGTTACAGGAATGCATTTAGTGCAAACGCAGATGCACACATTCCACAAGCTCTTCAAAACAACCCTGAAATTAAACCCGGAGTCAATCATCGAGTTAATAAATTGCACCCATTGATGTGCTGATGCTGTGATCTTAAAGGATTATGTGGATTTAAAAGTAAAGTCTTATGTCAATGAGGACATTTAGACATAATAACACAGAAGAAGGTGATAGAAATAAAAGATTAAAAGAAATGCCCTGAAGTGGTGCTGTGGCTCTGGGATCGATCATCCACTGACTGATTAAATGTGAGCTGCAAAACATAGGCTCTTGCGCCCTCTGCTGGGGGAATGAGGGGCACGCAATGCACTGGAGTTGCTGCTATGTGCACACAATGGTAGTCCTGGATGATTGAACACACATGAAAGGTCGCATCCGCTGAACTAAAGCTGAGTACAAGTACTGCATTAAAGGTAGATATCAAATGTTAAGTACAAGGCATCACAATGAGCTCTCTGAACGAATGTCTTGAACCTCAGCAAACCATAGTAGTAATAGTAGGCCTACAACGTCAGATCATTTCCACTATTAGGATGTGGAAATTATTTTCTCATTTAATATTAGCACTGTCTATTCTATAAAATATCTAATGATCAATTTTAAAAAATTGCCAAGTTAATATCCTCATATTGATGGATACAATTGAAAAATTGTGCAAACTCACGTAAGACAAAGTCACTCAAATGGATGTGGGGAGATGACAAACAGATGGACATTACGGTAATTGATTATTCCAACTATGAGCTGATGTTTCGGCGTATTCAAAGAAATAAAATTCACTGTAATGGTGTGAATATGTTAAAAAATATCAACGAGACAGAGAGAACTGTGCTTTCCAGTGATTGTTTCAATCTCAGCAGTAGCGTTCATGCCTTCTCCGACACTCTTTGGCGACAGCGTTTGTGGAATTTTATATTCAGTGTTGGTCTCAAGAGGCTTGTTTGTATCAAAGTAGGCTCCGCCGCAGAGACACGAGAGCCCTCGGCTGATTACCCTTTACAGAAACCTGCTTGTGAGCTATTCAGACACATCAAATATTGAAAGGCCGGAGTTTCCGTTTCACAGAGAGAGAGAGAGAGAGAGCGAGAGAGAGAGGTGAGGTGTCAGAGAGGACGTGGTGTCGATTAAAGAAAGGCACAGAGGAGCGGGAAAAGTCAAAGAACAGTGTGATTTAGAGGAGGAAAAAAATATTCTGGGCACATGAGCAGGGATGGAGGGAGACCAAGGGGAACGAGGGGAGGCTGCCCAAAGGTAAGGCAAAGAAATCCAGATGTTTATTCCTCATCGGGAGCTGGTTGTGAGCGTAACAGTAGAGGAGATGTTGTTGCTGATAACCTCCTAGTCAGGAAGACATGCTTTTAACCTCTCTCTTTCTCTCTCTCTCTCCCTCTCCCTCCAGTGGGACGACTGAAGGGTCCCCAAACCTCCCACCAGCTCCAGAGGAGGACGTCCGTGGACAGGTAGAGCACAGCCGGACCTGTTTTAACTGCAAATACAAACACAACACCAACATTCATAATATATATTGCTCGCTGATGTTTATTTGGGTCATTGGGGGGGGAAATCAAGGCTACTTTTTAATTAACTTAAGATGTTGGCACATCCCTTGGGTGTGATTGAGGAAGTTTGGAGAGGATGTATGTATTAGTGATGCAGAGACCCCAGCAGAGGAGACTCCAAAGGCTGCAGACACACAGGACAATGCCGAATGCCTCCCATGGTCCCCCCTGCTAACAGAGGAAGAGCTGACGCCCCCTTCAGTGTCATCGGATACGTCTAGCACACAGGGTAAGCCACAGACACACAGGAAGGACACAGATATACGGCTCCTGTAATGCTGGACAGTAACTCTGTGTTCGTGTCTGCACAGATCGGCCCTCTGGACCCTGCTGGTATTGTCTGAGGTCTCTTGATTCAGAGTATCGGCCAGAAACTCTGAGACAGGTTTCACATTATTTCACCGGCTACAGTGTGCAGAGCGCTCTCTCTCTCTCTCTCTCGCTGAGACTAAATTTTTGCTCTGATTTCATTTGACAAAGACAAGTTGACCTGGTGACCTCTTTAAAGTCAAATGGGAATTTTTTGTGTGCAAAACAATTCTACAGATTTAACAAGAGATCGGCTCATGCAGTAAGAGGCGGTCAGATTTTTGCAAAGATGTCATGAGGAAATACCTGAAGGGATAAGGGGGACTCCCGTTCATCATATTTAATTTATTCAATTGATCCAGAGTAACTTTAAATGCTTTAGCTTTAACGCTGTTGATGTAACACACCATAAATGTCATCAGCAATGATGAACTGCTTCACGTGGTGCATAAAGGTGTGACAGGAGCAGTTAATTGTGTAGCAGTATTTTTATAGTAATTTAAATAATCAAAAAATTGATATTGTTTTGATATTGATTGGACACAGGTTTTGTTAAAAGCTAAGATCTTTATAAGCTCTCCACAATGTTCTCCCCAAACATCTGACTGAATCACCCCGAGCTGGAGATAAATGTTTTATAAAAATAATAAAGCAGTCCACAAGAAAATAGAGGTCCAGTTTTAGATTATTTCATGTGCACAACCTACAGACAAATTAAACAAAGTATGAAATAGTTTTGTTATATTCTACATTTCCTACACTCTTTGTGTTGGTTGAAATAGGTCTTGCATTTGGTGCAGAAAGACGTTTGAACAAGAGCTGCTCGAGGCCTAAAATAAATGATCAATATCGCGTATGCATTTTTTATCAACAGTTCTCCCATTATACTATGAAGGTATTTATTGTAATATTAGACACCCAAATATACAGCACTGAGAACTTATAACGATCCTGAGGCTGTGGTTACATAGAACTGTGATATATAGTCACTATATCCTGTGAAAAATCACAACTGCCCATTCATTAAATTCTCTTTTGAGCGCCCCAGGATTTGCCAGCACTTCACTTTGTCTCTTTATTATAGACTTAAAGTCACACCTCAAAGCTAAGCCGTAAACTATGCTTCATAATTTTGTCTGAGGGCAGATTTCCCACGCATGGTGACAACTGCTCTCCATTGATTGCGAGTTGCAGGAAAACTCAGCTCCCTCGTCACCACCGCCCTCTACTGGAGAGAAAGTGAACTACCAGACAGACCCTCGGCCTCACTTCGGCGTCGCTTGGTCCTCCCACTCCACCTGTCGCCCCTTGTGGGGCAGCGAGGGGCCCTGCTGGGGCCAAAGAAACGAGGAGGTGCTGGATCAGACACACGCCTGCCCCCACTGCCATCTGGGGCTGCCCCCCGACGCCCTGCGCTGGCACGAGGTTGGCACCAAACAAATACAGTAGTACCTCAGCTTACGAATGTCTCTACATCCGAAAGTTTCAGGTTACGAAGTATCTGAATGGGAAAATATTGCCTCTCGTTACGAAGGCGTTTCTGGATACGAAGTCAAAAATAGCTGCTTGTAGCTGCTCTGCCATTGGCTATTGCCTAAAATCTGCCTGGCAACCCGTTGCGTATGCGTGTATCCCAGCATGCTATTCGTGTTCCCCTCGTGTCACCCGGAAAAAGTGTTGACAAGTCGGGCTATTGCTCATTATGATGACGTCTGCCTCGCACATTTCCGACGGATTGTCAAAAGCCGGCAAAAGCAGACGTCATCGGATCAGTTTTTCAAGAAACGCGAGGCAGAAAACACCGCAAAGGACCAGTAAACAAAGAGGACAAAAAGTAACAGCTAACAGGTAGATTAATATTTAAAAAAAATATAATGTAGCGTCCGTCGGACGCTGGAATAAGCACACGACGGGTAACTCTCCCTAACTCCCGCAGCTCTCCCGTTCTTCTCCTCCTCCTCGCGGCACCCACACACACACCCCGCCCCTCCTCCCTGGATGCCTTTGCGGACTCTCTGCAGCATAGGAATAATGAACACTCCTAAAACATGAACCGTTACAATACTTTTGCGGGGCTTGGAACGGATTAGTGCATTTACATTCAAAATGCGTCTCTACTTACGAAGTTTTCACGTTACGAAGCTACTCCCAGAACGGATTAAATTCGTAAGTAGAGGTACCACTGTAATATATATAATAAATATAAAGACAAGCTGCTTGGGTCACTGCTCCCTTGAAAAGCTTCATGTTGTTTTCGTTGTCCCTTTACAGGCCAAGTGTCTCACGTTTGACGGTCCGAGGATCCCAAAGAAATAAGTGCAGCGATCAGAGAAAGATGCTGCTTAATCCCGTCTACCTTGTTCATTAATGCTCTCAGGAAACACGCTGCACCTTAAAGCTTGGTGTGGTTTCCGCTGGAGCACAACTGTCTGTCGTTCCGCTTCATACAGGTTGATGTTTAGTGTGTTTGCATGATTGGAATATAAATGAAGTGGATCAGTCAAAAAAAAAAAACAGGATTAAATAAGATCTTACTTATTTACTCTTGAAAGGGATCCTTCATTGAACAGAGAACAGTTAGAGAGAGAGAGAGAGAGAGAGAGAGAGAGAGACTATAACCGCTCATCAGCGGTTGATGCCCCACAGGTGCTCGCTACCACACCTGCTCCAATCACAGCACGACTAAACAAACAAATACACGTGCAATACGGATACCCATCCGGTTACACCAGTATAGAGTTTGCACAAAGAAATAGAAATTTCAGAGAATGAGAAAAAACAAGTCATATCGTCGCACGCAAATAAGCCCATGCAGCCAGTTGATGTAGTTTTCTTAATTTACGATAAGCTTTTCTTCTATTAGGATTTACACTCGAGCTGTCCGGTTAACAGAAAAACCAACTCGGTCTCGGTTGCAAAGGTCACAACCGAGCACGCGCACGAACAACCGCTCAATCAACCGACTCACAGCAACAGAACAACATTAAATATTTACCTTGCAAATGTTGTTGTTTCTGCTCTTCTTCCGTTTTTTTGCCACCTGTCGGATATGATGACGAGTGACGACCGCAGGTCGCTGTTTGTGTCACGCATCGCTTGCTTCCGCGCTAGTTTGCGGACAAAAAGGCTGACCAATCAGACTCAACGTCACTCTGTGGGTTGCCAGGTTGTAATCACACACAAAAAGATAGCCGGCGAGATTCTCGGTAGGCGCTGCGGTTTGCACGTGTGCTGCGCACATCACTTCCTGTATCATGCAGAAACAGGGTTGCCAGGTCGGGGCCCCCCTAGTGGCCAGCGGGGCCCTAAGCAGCTGCTGAGGTTGTCTGGCAGCTGTCGTTTTGTTTGAGGGAGAGAATTCCTGCTGAATCACCACAGACTCATGGATTGTGTTAAATATAGAATATTCCTCTTGTGTCGCCTCGCTTGTGGTTTACTGCTCGTTTCCTTACTGATCAAATTAAGTTAATAATTAAACGTTAACAAAGAGCATTGCAGTGTTTGTTTGTTATTTTCATGGGTGCAGTGAGTCTAAGCCCGGATGCAGGAGACTCAGCAGAGAGGTGCCTTTTTATTTTATTTTTATTTTTTAAATATAATTTATTTTTGATTGAAAATGAACAAATATAATACAACAAATACTGTGACAATTTTCAACAGGCTCGAAATGCATGAAAATTTGGAGAAAGAAGAAAGAAAGGTATAAAATTCTTCCAACATAGATCATCATCATCATCATCCAACACGCCATTGGTCGCCAAAGATCATGCACAGTCACGTGACCGTAGTAACGGCATGAGGCAGCATGGTGGCGAGCCAATGGGCTGCCCTGTCACCGGAGCGCCCGTCTTTGTTGTTGTCGTCTGACGGTGCCCGCCGCCGGTTGACGTCTCCGCGACCGACATGTCGTCGCTGCTGAAGCCGTTCTCGGTGCGTGAGGGTCCGTGCGGGAGCCATCCGGCCGCCGCGGCTTCGCGGAGCTCGCTGCCCGCCCACCAGCGGTCGTGCGCGGCGAGGAGGGACCTGGCTGCGGCGGCGGCGGCCGGGGGAAGGAAAATGACGCACCCCGGAAAGGCCATCCTCGCAGGTTGATGTTCATCACGGGTCACCCAATCTGTCCACCCGCGAGGTTATCCACGCAGGAGTGGGTCGAACGCGCGTTTTAACATAAGTTCTGTATTATTTTACTATCCGCTTATAATTGATTATTATTATTATTATTATTTATTGAATCCATCTCAAAGCATCCGGGTGCCGCAACACTTGAACCTTAATTCGGTTGCACCGGATGTGTTTACACCCGGACTGATTGATCCAGCGTTAGAATCACCTTTCAGCTAATTAACTCTTTGAGTGCCGTTCACGCCCAAAGACGTTTTTTCTTTTTTTAACCCAAACATTCACTGCCAAACCTAACATTTGAAATCTGCCTCTCTTAAACAGCCAAAAACTCCGGAACGAGTTTCCCGATGAAAGGAGAGACTTTAATCTCTCATCTCGGACGTTCGGTGTTTGCACAGTCATAGTAAAGAGTATAATAAAGAGACAACGGCTGGCACTCGATGGGTTAATCCATTCATTGTTTGAGTGTAACTGTGCTGGAATAGAGCTGGCACTGATAGCACTGTTTCTGTCCTTCGCTCAGGTGGAATTGCAGGAGGAATCGAGATCTGCATCACTTTCCCTACAGAATACGTGAAGACCCAGCTGCAGCTGGACCCACCCCGGTACCGAGGCATCGGTAGGCCGCCGGGATGCAGGCTTTTGGGATAGTCCTGTTTGGGTACTCACTTTTGGATGTGTGTGTGTGTGTGTGTGTGCGCGTGTGCGTGTGTGTGTGCGTGTGCGTGCAGGTGACTGCGTGAAGTTAACTGTGCAGGATCACGGGCTCAGAGGGTTGTATCGAGGCCTCAGCTCGCTGCTCTACGGCTCGATACCCAAATCTGCTGTGAGGTACGTTTTTTTTTAAACCTTTCTAATTTACCGCTTGCATTGTTGCCCACTTGGAATTCATTTAACAGCTGACAGCACTTAATCTGCAGATTATTTGGTTACATTTTTAGGAGAGTATAAAATATAGAAAGAAAACTGCAAAATTCTCGATGCCGGATAAAGTAAAACTAATAACCGTTTCGGCTGATGAGACTTTACGGCGTCACACGGATGAAGCGCATTGCTGTTATCGACGGGGAGGTCAGGTTGCTGCCGTTACACCAATGTTCTCTGCGTGTTATATTTTTGTCGACACTTTTCACTCCCGGCCTCTTGTCTTCGGCAGGTTCGGCGTGTTCGAGATGCTCAGCAACCCGATGCGAGACGCCACGGGCCGGCTGGACAACACGCGGAGCCTCCTGTGCGGTTTGGGAGCTGGCATCACAGAGGCCGTCGTGATCGTCTGCCCCATGGAGACGCTGAAGGTCGGTGGGAGACGGGATGACGTGCGGAAGCGTCTTCCAAATCTTAAAATCGTCCCCTCATCCTCCAGGTGAAGCTGATCCACGACCAGCGCTCCCTCCGGCCTCGCTACAGAGGCTTCTTTCACGGCGTCAGCGAGATCATCAGGGAACAGGGTAAGACGGCAGGAAGGAGCGGTGGGTTAACCGGTCGCTGGAAATAAAAGGATGCATCCGTCCGATTGCTGCAGGCGTGCGGGGGACGTATCAAGGTCTGACAGCAACCGCGCTGAAACAAGGGAGCAATCAGGCCATCCGATTCTACGTCATGAATTCACTGCGCAATTGGTACAAAGGTGAGAAAGGCGTCCGCCGTTAATGCGAATGCTGCAAGAACAAAAATCACATTCCCCTCGAGCCTCTTTCCGTCCAAATGACCGTTTCATTTCCTTCTTCCACTCAAACCCAAACCTTTGGATCCGCCTCTAAGGTGATGACCCCACACGAGAAATGCACCCCATCGTGACGGCAACCTTTGGGGCAACAGCAGGTGCCGCCAGTGTTTTTGGAAACGCGCCCCTAGATGTGGTGAAAACCAGAATGCAGGTAGGAAACACAACCAGATTTGATCAGCGTCATCCACAGTGTGCCATTTCTTTGATCTGCACTTTTTTCTGCTGTAGGGTTTAGAGGCCCATCGCTACAAAAACACAGCCGACTGTGCCTTCCAGATCTTGAAGCAAGAAGGCCCCCACGCGTGAGTCGATCTCCGTGATTTGGCTTTATCCATGACACACACGGTCATGTAACTACGTCGTCTTGTGCCTCCTGCAGCTTCTACAAAGGAACGGTTCCCAGGCTGGGTCGCGTGTGCTTGGACGTAGCTCTGGTCTTTGTCATCTACGAGGAAGTGGTCAAACTTCTGAACAATGTGTGGAAGACTCAGTAGATCTAAGGTCTGCTTTCACGCCGCCGCTGTTTGCTCCCTTTTAAACTGACCAGAGTTCCTTTCCTCGGATAATCTGCTCCGTTTGGGCCAGTGAGAACGCGCATCCGGACTCTGGAGAGGATCCAAAAAGTCCACCTGAAAAGGAGGGTCTCGGTTCCTTTCGCCGGAGCAAAGGCAGGATCAGCTGTACGCCGTGACGCTACGCGGCGCATCTCCGGTAGAGGAAGTACAGCGAGCACTCTGCAGAGGAAGCTCAGTTACCAAAAAAAAATAAAAGTGGCGAAATACGTACCGCTGTGTGTAGATTTCATTGACTAAACATGCGTTATAATACTTTAACGCTCACCTTGGCTGTGCATCAGAATTCAACGTGGTGCAGATGCGGCATTCCTGACGTTCATTTACGTGACTCTCGTGCAGAAATGTGAGCGCATGTTTCGTTCCCTGGCGTGTTCGGTTTTACTAGCATTCTAATGGCGTGTACGTGTGTAGTACGTTAGTCTCTGCTGCACTCCGAAGTCTCCAAAACAAGCGGTAACTATAAAAAGATGATGGGACAGTCAACTATTATTGCAACGTGTTTCCTTCATTCAGATGACTGACTGTCTCTCGGCTGACCTGGGAACGCCTCGGGATCCCCCCGGAAGAGCTAGAGGAAGTGGCTGCTTCCCCCGCGACCCGGCCGAACATCGGCAGCCCCCAAACAAAACAGATTTTATATCTTAAGAAGTAATTTATTTTTACCCACGCCAAAGGGGAGGCGAGGGTATTGCAATTGGGTCTGTCTGTCTGTCTGCCCACGCGCATAACTCAAAAACTAGTAACCTAATCGACTTGAAATTATTACACAAGCAAGGTTCCGTCCGTGGCTCGGTCCTCCCCGAGAATGGCGTTGATCCGGATCTGGATCCAGATTCTAGAATGTTTTAAAGGATTCTTTAACATTGCGAGGTAGGGCACTTGGAGGCGAGGGTCTGCAATCTCTGATTGTTCAGCTTGTTATTTTAATAAGAGTTCCTGGAACATATTCACAAAGTAAGTTTAAGCATAGAGATATGCTTAAACTTTCTACATCCTCGCGGTCGTCTTTGTGTCGGGGCCCATGATGCGTCCGACAACGATAACCGCGTACATCTCATGCTTTACATTCCCACTCAGCTCAACCCCCTTACAGTTACATCCCTCGTAGGTTTCGAGCCTGGCCAGAGCGTTTGCATCAAGTGGAGGAGGTCCACTTCCAGCAGCCTGGCTCCTGCAGTCAGGCTTCTTGACAGCAGATGAGAAACCCCCCCCCCCCCCCCGCCAGCGAACAGAGGCGTGGCTATCGTCTCCATCTGGAAGGAGGAAACGAGGCCGAAGGATTAGCTGGGAACTAAAGCTAAAAGATAAATGGATGGCTGGCGTCTTACTCACATTCTGAGACATTTGTCTTTCCCGCCACTGACCACTCTTTGTCCATCGGGACTCCAGTCCACCGTATAAACCTTCAAAAAACAGAACTATTATTTGCCTTTCCAGCACGGACACACAACCGTCGGGGAGCAGCCCCTTTTCTTTCCCCGTACCTCATCAGCATGGCCAGGCAGGTCCATGTTGAGCTTCCCGCTCTTGACATCCCAAACCTTGAGGGTGCTGTCGCTGCTGCCGCTGACCAGCAGCCTGCTGTCTGCCGACCACGCCACTTGATACACGGATCCCACATGACCCCGCAGGGACATCAAGTACCTTTGAGAGGGGAAGAAACAGACAAACAATAGGCCTACAGCACCACCACCTGGACAACAGCAGTATTACGCCACATTTCTGTCAATGCACGGCCGTCTTTACTTTCCAGTGCGTCCGTCCCAGATTTTAATGGACTTGTCGAACGAGGCGGAGGCCAGGAGCCGGGTGTCGGGGGAGAACAGAACCTCATTGACCAGCGCGCTGTGGCCGGTCATCCTCGCCAGAGGCTTCTTGTCTTCCGCAGGGTTCCAAAGGAACAAGGTGAAATCATCCGAGCCCGACACCAGGCGTTCTGGAGCCGACCCCTGCAGCGCAAGAAGAGGGGTGAGGCTGCCGAACTCGTACGGCCTCAAACACACCGGCACAAGCCGCTCACCTTAACGTCATTGTATCTCTGCAAAGCTTTCTCCTTCAGCTCTTCGACTGGTGGAAAACAGAAATCTGGCTTGAGGGACTTGCGAGACGATGGCTTTCATCGCACCGATAAAAGCCATCGTTCCCTTTAAAACTGCACCCCCACGACAAACGTACGCGATCCCGTCAGGTCCTGGAGGTTGACCGTGGCGTTCGCAGGTTCAAAAGCGCCGGTGCGGAGGGCGTAGTCGGTGCTGAGAGCCAGAGTGTTCACCCAGTGGGCGTGACCGTGCAGAGTTCTGCACTGGACGCCCTAAACCCACACACACACACAGATCAACCCTTCATCTGTTGAGGTAAAAATGTTGGTAAATAAATACCACACACACACATCTTTGGCTCTCCAGACTTTGACCATTCGGTCCTGGGAGGACGTGTAGAGAAGTCCATCGCCTCCCCACTTCACACACGTGACTGACTGAGTGTGTCCAGTCAGGATCTTCTCACAGCGGCCCAACACGGTGTCCCAAATGCGCACCGAGCCGTCCTTCGAGCTGCTGGCTAAGTGACGACACTCGGGGTTACTGGCGGGGAGAGAGGGAGGGAAGGATCAGAGGGCAGAACGCTAAGAAAATGGTTTCAGAGTTCAACATCACACAAGTTCCTATGCTTAAGCAGCTGTCATTTTGATTGTATTGGAGCAGGCTGAAATGTGAAGAAATGAGCGCTCACAGGTGGAGCGGCTCCCAGCAAAGCCAAGTGATCCACTTGCTGTGTCCTGTCAAAGTCTTCCCGATCTGTGCTCCCGTCACTGGATCCCACAGGCAGATCTGCAGAACATTAACAGTGAAAAATAAATAGACCTGCACTGACTGCACTTTACATGTATCGATCCAATGAGACAGGAGCTTTACCTGACTGTTTTTGCACCCTGAGGCCAGCTTCTTGCCATCAGGCGACCAGGCGATACTCAGAACCCAATGCGTGTGTCCTGAAATAAACCGTTAGTCAACGACGTGCGGCGTGAGGCGGGGTAGATCCCACTGCCCTACAGGGGGCGATGTTATACCTCTGGCTGTGTGGTGGGGGGTCTCAGTCGTCAGGTCCCAAAAACGCACCGTGGTGTCACCCGACCCGCTGGCCAGATATCTAAAACACACGAGAGCGTCTGCTTTAGAGGACTTGCAGTTTCCGAGCCTCTAAACGTTTGTCCAATCATAAAGGATATAAATGCGAGAACAAGAACGCACAGCCACGATGAAAAGAAAAGGCCGTCAGCTGCTCAATCACTCACTTGCCAGTCGGGCTGAAGGCAGTCGAGATGACGGCCTCCGTGTGTCCCTGCAGCGTGCTGGTACAGCGGGCCACAGCCCGAACCCGGAACACCGCTTGAGGCTGGTACACCACCGGGAGAACTTGCTCCGTGTCCACGCCGAGGGCCTTCACACACGACCCCAGACTGGACACCACCTCGGCCTCTCCTCGCACGAAAAACGCCAGAGGCACCGGGTCGTCCTGGAGAAGACGGCAGATTTAAATAGTACGACTTCTCCGCCTAAGAAAGGTTCAAACGTGATGCATGTAGTGTCTCTAAAGATATGTCTTTGTAGAATATTTGTATTTAAAAAAAATTAAGGGAACTAAAATGTAGGACTTCCCATTCCACGCTCTAACGACTGATGCCGCCATTGTAGCCTACCTTTAAGTAACTGTTACAGATATGGAAAAGACTGATGACTGAACATTCAAAATGTAAATGTCTATAAGGGCAGACACAGCAGCAGCCCGAGCGCTCTGCTGCATTAGATTACCGTCTGCAGCAGCGCATTGCAGACGAGCTGCAGCTTGTCTGGGGTGATGTCCAGCTGCACGTCAAAAGGCGAACCCAGAAACTCCCCACTCTCATCCTGGAACTGGATCAGCAGCCGTTCCACGTCCTCGCTCATCGTGCTCCGATCGGCCAGTCCGCAAATGAGAAAAGCTCAAGATGACAGAAGAATCGGGAGGATGCATGATGTTATTCACCCTTTAGAACTTGTTGTATCAAAGGAAACGATGACAAATTAACTTTGGAAAAAGGTTCATGGAAATCCAGGAGAAATAAAATGTCTTTTTAATATTCATTCTTCTAGAAGATGATATCCAGATATCTGATTTTAAAATTATATAATTCGGGGTTGGCAATTTATAAAACAAAATCAAAAATAAACTGCTCAGATGTTTGTCTTTGCTTAGCGAGAATATGATACGATTTTAATCAAGTGGGTGCACAATAAAGAATATATATATATATATATATATATATATATATAAATAAAAGAACATAACGGATATTCAGAAGTGGAACATTATGGGGGCTGAGCTTTTTATGATGATTATTATTATTATTACCAATGTCCATGTTCACAACAACAGCTGATGCGAGGTATAGTTTATCAGAAAAGTGTTTCTGAACCACATTTCTATTGACACATTCCCACCTCCTACATCAGTGGAAGAAATTTAAAAAATCACATATTCATCTACAAAATAGTCTCAATCAACTCTAAAGTGTAAACGGATCAATCTCCTGGAGCCTAAACCATGACGTCATATTTTCATGAACATAGATTTACTAAAGACCATTAAGTGAGTACAAATGAGTGAGCAAAACGACACGCTAACGGCTAACTACGGCAAGCTAACTCCGTTAGCCTGCTCGGCTACTTGCTAGCATGTATGTAACCTACCGGTAATTCTTTTTAGCAAAGGTCTCTGGACAATAAACGAGTTCTAAAGCAGTGCCGATATTTATATAACTTTAGCTTAGCACACAAAAGACTAGAGCTAAGTCTTACCTTTAGCGAGGCAGCGATAAGTACCGACTCTCCACGTGTATTTCACCGGAGAGACTTTAATTTGAAGGCAGAGCAACAAGACGGAACTCTCCTACCAACGGACTCGCGCAATGCATTGTGGGAGTGAAAAGAGAAAGAACCGCGGTGATTGGTTGTCTTTATTTGTACTTTCGTGTTACCAGAGATGATTTAGAAAAGAGACAGCTCACTGCAGAGTATTTCCGTTTCGGTAAAAAAAAAAAAAAAAAAGATTCCTGATAAGAATTCTGGCACGTTCTGATTTTAGCGCCGATTTTGGCATTATTTCTAAAACTATACAGTAAATGAATTGAGAGTTTCCATGGTAGCTGTCAGACACACTTCAGCAAATCTGTTACAGCATTTGCATAATGATATCCCCTTAAATAAAGATGCGGATCCATTTAATTAGACCTCCTCACATATTTCAAGGGGCTGAAGACAATTTCATCGAGAGAAAAACAGAAATCCAGTTTGAATGTTTTAAATGAAATCACTGATGTCACAAATGAATTGGCAAACTCTCATATATACAATTTGACACTTGATATTAATCATCTTTTTTCCCCCCCATTGGTTTAACAAAGGCATCCTGCATTGTATCAGAACAGTTTAGACATTTAGAGCAAGGTAGACGATGAATTAATCAAACTCTTTGAACAAGCATAAACTGAAAATACAATCTTGTCATGATTCTGCTCATTGCCTCAGAGTCTGTTATGATAAACATTAGACTCATTACAAATACAGCACAAATACTCATTGCAAAGCTAAATAACACTTGATATCCAATCAGCTCATCCTGTTTCGACGATGAGATGTTTGTTCATGCTGCTTTCCAGGGGAGAGTAATAAGACGTGGCACTGCAGTGAATTCACAGCGCTCTTATTTGTTGAGCCCGTTGACATTCTCAGGAACCAGGCCCTCCACGACAGCTTGCTTTGACTCCAAGATCTGAAACGAAAAGGAGACTGTAAAATCTGTTGCAGATTTAAAAGAACAGCTCAGTTAAACTCTGTCTCTACAAAACATCAGAATGTTTGTTTCCGTTGTTGGAAATAAATACAAATTAATTCGATATATTATCACTCACGTGGAAGCTTGCGCTGAGACCAAGGATGCTTTGTATGTTTGTACTGTAGTAACCCAAAACATAGTGCCCACCAAGCAAAGGGATCCCATCCTTATCTACAGATATCTGCAAACACACACACACACGCACACATTTTTATTAACAAACCATGTGTGCACATAGTATTTACCCAACATGACAAAAATTAATTGCTTGCTTTTTACCTTTATGACTTCATTTATCTCCGGTAAATCGTCCTTTCTGACCCACACAAAGGTTTCGTAGTCAAACGCACTCCTGAATCCCACCTGCAGGAGAACAACAATGAGTGCAATTTGTCCTCCATTGTGTTGTTTGTCTGTTTACCATTTGTGTCTGCCCCTGCACCTTGTACAGACCAATCCAGTCCCACGTGGAGGACATGAAGTCCTCTTGGACGGTGTAAGTGAGAAGTGCATCATGATCCGCGCACCATACACCCAGAGGGGATATATGCACTAGTGGTGTGTCAAAGTGCTTCCTCAGCTGTGAGACAAACAGGAGGAACTTGTTTACAATGTCAAAAAACTCGTTGTATCAAAAGGAAAATAGACATGTACTGTTTTTATAAATGGAATTAAACTCAAAACAAGAGTCCTTGTGGTGTCACCTCTACAGTGAAGGTTGCAATGACAGGTTTGTGGTCGCTGACCCCGTAGCTCATATCGCTGGTGTATTCGTCCTGGCTTACACGGAGCGGATACTCATCAGGTCCATCTTCAGTAGAAATTGATGCTTTTTCATCGTCATTCTCTGATAGAGGTGTTTTGGGTTTGACACGCCAGAGGATCCGATCCGTCCAGGCCGGTTTCCTCTTCTTGCCACTGAGCAAACACAAGTGTGAAAACTGTAGTTTTCGACCTTTAACTTCAGATTTCCCTGATGCTTAACTAACAAGTTACATTTCCATTCATGTCTATGCACGTCAAACTTAATTGGCGATTGTTACTTTTATGCAAAAAATATTTGAAGCAATGCAGCAAAAGATCCCAGACCAGAGAAACACACACACATGCAATGCTGAGCCATGCTTACAGTGGAGAACGCTTTGCTGAAATGTATGTACACACCATAACTATATAGAAACAATGCATATACATCAGGGAAGGAGGCCTCCCCAGCAAAGTCAGGGTTTATTGCATGGTGCTTCTGTTAAATAAGTCTGCTTCAGTCTGACTAAAGGCAAAAGCTTCTACAAAAAAACACAGATGGTGTGGCAACTAAAAAACAGGTGAACGTGGGGCATGCAACACAAATGAAAAAAGAAACAAACAGACAGTTCTTACTTAAAACCCAACCATGTCTTCAAAGGGCTATTCAAAATGCAAACAGAAACAAGAGCACAGATGAAGTTTCAACAATACAAGTATTTTTGTGTACTCACAAGTATTTGCTTGTGCACACATTACCTGCTGTCATAGGTTTCAGAGTTACGATCAAACTTGTAGGTGGGTTTAAAATGTAACGGCCCTTCCTCAAATTCCTGCAGGAAGGGTTCATTTTTCTTCATCATCATGAGCTGATGGAACATGAAATAAATCAGTTAGCGTGCATGCGTGTGTTACTCTGGGTGCACATGCATGTATGAGCACATCACCTGATCTCTGCTCCAGAGCAAATGAAGGCGTCCGCTGTTGATGGAGGAGCGGATGAAGTGTAAACCGTGGTCTGCGATACGGAAGTTCAGGTCTCCGAGGCAGAACACAACCCTGCGTGAGAGGGACGAGCGTTTAATGCATGCATTTCAGAATCCGTGTGTGTGTGTGTGTGTGTGTGTGTGTGAGTCCATGCAGGCGCACTGACTTGTGGTCAAGAACATGTGGGGTGTCGCAGATGTCGAAGTCTTGTGCCTCCAGAATGTACTCAAATTCATCAACACGCTGCAGAGCGTAGTTCATGTGAGCTGCAAGGTGGCAGTTCAGGATGCAAACCATGTGCCCATAAAAGGAGAAACGCACAGACACGCCTCCTTTATTACCCTGAAAGAGACCAAATCCAGCATGTGAAGTGGAAGATAGAGTGGAAGCAATATTTTTAAAGTTATACTTGTACTTATATCAGGAATAATGAATCCATACCAATTGAAACTCAAGATCTGTTTCCCTGCAGCACATGCAAGGCAATAAAGCCCACAGTACTGCCCTTAAACTCCTTTGTAAAATACCTCAGAAGTGTTTGTCTCAATGTGTCGCAATAATCTTTGTGATTTTGTTCTCTCAAAGCTCTTACACATTCCACTGAACAAACACAATAGTCCTTTCATGGTGGTTTAAACTCCACAGCATCTGACGCCAGAGGGATTCCTCTACGCAAAGTATAATGGTGCTGCTGTCTTTGAGACTGAGCACTAACCAGCACACCTTTTTGTGATTTCTTACCCAGTAGCCAAAGATGCCTGTACGCGTATAGGTGGTCTGGAGCTTTCTGATGTACGGCAGATGAATTTGTTTGGCAAAAATCAGTAGCAGCAATCCCTGCATCCTTATCGATGAAACCTAAGACAGAGAGGAGTTTTTGTTATTTTCTCATTTAACATGTTGTTTTCATTTTGAATATTTTATCATCTTTTTCCACCACAGTTTAACTATTGTTTAAATGGTTGCAAAGCCCTGCTTCCAGAAAAGTGGAGTGTAGATAGAAGCTGAAAGTGATGACTTGCAAAACATTGAATGATGTTTAAACTTCCCTGGAAGCAGGTATGAACGGGAACATTTAAATACACAGTTTAAAGAAAAATGTACTGCATTTAGGTCCGTATATTAAAGTATCGCAGTTATCAGTATCCATTTGATTCCTGCCAGGCCTCATACTGCTATCGAACCTTCCCTCAGCCTGTCCTCTCTCACCTTGACGAAGCCTCTGGGTGCCAACGCGTCCATGAAGACGTGGCTCCAGGAGTCCTCTCCCAACAGGTCCGAGATGAACCTAACAGGGGCGGCGTTCACCTCCTGCAGCCTAAACACACACCAGAGATTTTCCTTCTTAAAGACACACTTCCTGAAAACCTAATTGGAGGCAAACGCTTTTAAATCAGCGCCCTGTGTTGTTGTTGTTGTTGTTGTTGTTGTTGTCTCTCACCCAAACACATAGAGGTCTGTAGGGGGCTGGACATCTAGGTGCAGCAAAGAGGCAACGTCTGCAGGGGGCTCAGCTGTGGCCACGTTCCAGGTCACCATGTGCAGCCTGTCAGGATGGCGCAACGAGCTCAAAGTGATAGAAACAAGGACACTGTTGACACACATCACATCGCACTGATGCGCTCTACTAATTCCTTTGTTGTAAACACAGTCATGTTATGTTGATTGTAAATTCTAATGTGCAAGAGACACTGGAAATAAATTGCAATTATTTGTAGTCAATTTGAAGGTTTACTTTATTACTCATTTAATTATTGCACAGGCCTTTATTTCTACTTTATTCCTAATTCCAACAATATATAATTTACACTACAGATTGTTTTACACGTTGTGCACGTTCTAGCTTTGATTCCTTTTCTGTGGTGGAGGAAGGAAAGCCACACAGGTTGAATTTACCAGGAAGCCATAGGACTTCCTGTTGAATCTGTGTGTGTGAGTGTGTGTGTGTGTCAGTGTGTGAGTGTGTGTGTGTGTGTGAATGAGCATGTGTCGACCTGAACGGGTCAGTGGGAATGAAGCGCCCGCAGAGCTGAAACGCTTCATCCAGGCTACGAGTTACTTCTTCGCTGGCTTCATCGTCAGAGCTCATGTCCTCCACGCGGGTCAGCAGCGGGGTCGACCGCTGACGGAGGAACACCTTGGAGCCCCGAGAGGCCGAGCTGCTTGTGCTGTCTGAACGCCCGTGCGGACTGTAGGTAAAGGGGTCCATTTTGAAAAAAGAGTCTTCACACAGTTCGATTTGTTTCATGTCTAAATACACAAATATGCTCTCCTGCGTGGGCTAACAAGCAGAATCCAGTGAAAGAAATACCTTTGGCTTGATTTCTTAGGCTTCTTTGGTTACAGCTATTTGATGTAAAAGGCCTCCACCTTGCTCAGGCTACTGGAAACAACACGAACCGTTTCCTGGTTAGTCAAATCTCTCCAGACGTCCTTCATGCAGCCTCTGATTTTGGTCCCAAAAGCTGACCAGCGCTGCTCCTGTCGTCTCTGGGGGCAGAGCTCTGTGTGATCACGCGGGATCAGAGCGACGACTGACAAAGCAGTGGGGTCCACTCAGGAATGTGGGCAAGAATGAGCATGATTTGGACTCTAATCGGAGGCCGGAGACGGACACGTGGACATGCGTGCGAGTTGCTGTCGTCACAAAAGAAATAAGAGGACGGGAGGCTGATTCTTCATCATCACGAGCAATGCTGCAAGACCTGAGTCACCTTTCAGATCACTAAGAGGTTTATTGTTAGTGTTCTGTCTATTGGCTGAGTGCATAGAACAATCACAGTCGTGCCTTAGGGAGGGGGCGAAGGGGCACAATAGCAATAGCTTCTTAGACCTCAATCCAGTCGCTACTCATATAGGTGAAAGGTTATCATTGTAAAACCCAGAGCGTGTGTGTGTGTGTGTGAGAATTAAGGTTTATAAGCTCTGTCAGGGTCTCTGCATTTTTTTCTCAGTAAGAACACAGGCTGAAATATACTGTATTTTGAAACACAGAATACAGGAAGCAATCAGGAGCGACAACACTATTTGCTTTTAGGTTTTAAAGATTTCATAACCATGTCTCGGACCTCAGAGGCCTGTGTGTAAGATCTAAGGCCAGAAAGCAGAGGACCTCCACCAAGCAGCTCGTTCCCCACCGAGTCGTATTCACACCGTCCACATGATGATCCGGACCTCCATCAAAAGGTTCTAACTTGTTCTCGGTATCTTTAAACACCAACCATTAAAAGTAAAATTGAATCAGAGTTGATAAAATGTAATACATTTTTCTTAAGTCATTCTGGATCCGATCTGGCTGACATTCGGTGGTGAGATAGAGAGATAGAGACCCCCACCCTACATGACTGTGCCAAATTCCATAAACTTTGGTCAATAATCAACCAAGATATTCAGTAACAAATTTAGAAACTCCATGTACCGGTACTGCAACATTCCGTTTATCGCCGTTCTCCTCTCTTTTCTCCTCCAACCGTTTTCCCTTTCAGCACCATTAATGCTCAACGAAGTAGAGGAAGAGCTCTAAATAGGACCATGCTCTTACCTGCATTTGTCTCTTCCAGAAAGTTGAAGTCTTCCAGCGCTCATGGTCTCCCCTGTGTCGGCAGAAATCAAAGGCATGTATGACTAAACAAAAAGGAAACCAAAATGCCTGCTTCTACTGTAGCAGAGTCTGCTAAAGGCAAGCGCCCAATGAAGCAGGCCTTGCAGGAATGCCTTAGAGTAATCTCTCAAATGGATTTCTAATCAGGTCATCCACGTTCGTGTGGCAGCGGCCTGAAGGTCACATCTAGAAAGAGCTATTTTGTAAATCCTCATCAGCTGTTGCATAAAAATTATTTGACCCGTATATATGCGCAGGGGAATTTTTGTCACCAGGATATTTTGGCTGTCACTTTATTTTGAGGTATCTGTCTTTTGAAACTTTTCTGTGTTTTCAAAACTGGCTGAATTCTTTTTTTTTGCACCACCAGTGGTCATTCACTCAAGTAGCCTACCTTCGTCCCGCCGTCGTTCTTGTGGTTTCTGGAAAAAGCCTCTAGACCCCCTGTGCACAAATAACAAAGGCCTCCAAAGGGGAGTGGGAAGACTGGATCTGCTTCCCTGTGTGACTATTGTCCTCTTTTCTGCTCAGTTGTTCTGGTTGCGCTCACAACCTGCTCTGGGTTTAAAGCGTGATGTCGGATCAGGCTGCTGTATTATCCCAGGTTGGTTAACAACCCAGTAGCCTATTATCCTATTCATGAATAGACATGCTTGTTTATTGCATGTCACCGTGACGCATGGCCTTTGTTGCACTAAAGCCAGAAATAATCTGTTTTACCGTGGGCTGTTTTAAGTCAAGTACCATAACTTCTCTTTAAGGGCAGATATTTAACTGGAACTCTGGACTGGAAGAAAAAAGTACGTCCAACATGAACAACGCCCGTCTTCCAGCATCTCTCAAGCTCCGTGAATGCAAATTGTCCAAGTATAGTCTGACGTTTAACCCTTCTGTTTTTGCTATTTAGTTGATGTATGCATTAAACTGCGTAGAATATGTTAAGTGACATGTTTATAGATGGATGTTTTTGCCACTGGAGGCAAGTTAGTTATTGGGGCCCTGTTTTGGACCACTGACATTGTTCCAAAGAAGGAACCATTTATTTTCGAGTGGATCCAGATAAGGGGGCGGACCCATGATGGCAGAAGTTTCTTGGCGTTCTCTAGATTTATCAATAAAAAACTTTAAAACACTTGCAACGTCCTATTGTTTATACACAAGACCACAGCACGAAGTGACAATACTAAGAGTGACATAAAGAATAGTATTATATTTAATTTACAGAGTCAAGGGTAATATAATTTTACAAATGAGCAAACTTAAGTTGCTGGATCTCAGGTGTTAATTCTTTGTAGGGAGGCGTGTGTTGGGACACATTGACAGAGATGAGACAGACATAATAATATCCTTACCTCCAGTAAACTGCTTCATTATGATGGGCGGGGATGCAGAGAAAAATTATTTACATCAAAGCTCATATACGGTTGCTTTGCTTCTTTTTATTAATTTCTTTAATGTTTCAAATGTACAGTGTTATTGGAAGATGAGATGACAAAAGGCACAAATTCACACTAAAAGGAAGAAAATAGGGGACAAGATAACAGGAGAAAGAGAGAGTAAAAGAAACAGAGATAAAGAGAGAGCTACGACGAATAGCAGTTTAGCTGCGGAATCATTTGGTTTCATAAAATGAGGAATCTAACAAGATATCTGTAAGATTGTCTCTGTTAGACCATGTTCTTTCACAAGTTAGTATCTTTCCATCCGGCTCTTAAATGGGACCCATTGGCACTAATTGTGTGCTAAACTCCAACCCTGCAGGAACCACTTGAAACTGCTTATACAGAGGGAATAAATCGTCCTAAATCGCCTTTGTTAACCATCGCAGGGTAAGGTCTGCTCAGGGCTGACACCAGCAGCTCATTACGCTTCTAGTATGCTGCTTTCTTAGTGAGAGGCGCATTTGTAGTTCAGAGACAACACAGGTACGACACTCAGAACAAAAATATATATCTATACACTGTCCTGCCAATGAGACACGGCCCCGGGGAGGGAAGGCCATGAGGGGGGGGGGGAACGGTGAAATGGCTTTTACCGCACCTACGAAGCGCACTGGGACTCGCTAGAATAAAAATCCACAGTAAAATAATGTTTTTATTGTCTCCAGTTGACAATATTCTCTGAAATGATCTTATCTCTGGCAGAACATGTTTGAATCTGAATATTTAGCAATGAATCGAGAGAGGCGTGCTGCAGGTTTTGGCAGGACAGTTTGATCTCTATGTATGTGTTCACCTCCATTAAATTATTTACTATTTACAACGTCAGTAATACAGTACAACCACAAATCTCTGTGATTCAGGTGGTAGCCCCATCACAGACAGCGAGTAAGATGCTTGATGGGGGGGGGAAGGGTTCGACATCCAAGGGCCAACGGAACCCGGTTAATAGCGCGTTTACAGGGTGAACGTGGAACAAGGGCGGGAAATAATGAGTCACATGACGGAACAAAGTGGATGCTCGTAGTTAAAGAAGAGCCTCGTGTGATGGGCGGTAAAAGAAATGAACTGACTGCTAATCATGGGCTCATGGGCTTAAGACAGAGCATATAAACGAATAACCCATCGAAGATCTTATTAAACAATGTATTAAGTCGTTAAAATGTTCTAATATATTAATAACAAACACTTTAAATCAGGTGGAAAACATCTGTATTTGGCCAAGTTGATGACTTTTATAAAAAGACTTTCTATCAGCATGGTATTGTAAAATATGATAAAGATATAATTTATTTGACTATAATATTGATTTGTTTTGCTTGCATTTGTTACAAGGACTAGGCCAATAAATTTTAAAAAGAACTTCAACATTAACTTTCAATCAGATTTCTAAACTTAAAACTAAATATTTACATTAAATTGAGATTTTAATAAGTAATGGCGAAGTGATTTGACATTGATAAATGCTAACACGTCAATGCAAAACATCTGCATTTAACAGTGATTCACCAGCTGCAACATTTGAATGAATCAGACTCAGATAAAAAGGGAAATATAAGCATCTAATTAGTCTTTTATTATCTACGTGTATTAATTGTAGTTGGGTGGCATTAATCGGTATTATAATATTGGTCCTTAGGCATGCTCTGCTGCCCTTTAAAGTCTCCACACAGTAAAAAAAAAAAAAAAAAGTGCTAGAACGTAACCAAAGAAAAGAGGGTCTTCAAATGAACCGGAGGAATATCAGACGAGAGGAAGCAGGTTAGCGCCGGCCTCACTCCTCTCCCATTTCCTACTCCCTTCCTTACCTAGCGAGCATCGAGCATCGGATTTCATCAAAGACACGCGCACATGAACATCACTCATGTACTCTCATGCATATACCAAACACCAAACTATCACAAATAACAGGCCTAAGATTCAAGCAGGTTGAAACAACCTCCTCCAGAGAGCAACGCAATGAAACAAGCAGTTCATTGAGAAATTATTACTCAGCAGCTTAATCGCCCTCGACTCTCAGCTCAGGTTGTGCGATGCTAAAACGCGGACCGGAGCAAACAGCAGAGGTTTGTATTGATTAAGGAGGCCCGACGTGTCATGGATGTTATTGCTATCGCTGGATAAGAGGTGACGGGACGACTGATAAGGGCAAGAATAATGCAGTTTGCTTTAAGTTTTGCTTTCAAAGAGCCATTTATTTATCTACAGCAAGCGACACAGGCAATCCACAATGGCTGCAAATGGCAAAATCATCGTCATGGTAATGAGTTTTGCTGTTTAAAAGATATTAAGACTGTTGAGAACAAGATGGCAAGACAAAAAAAACGAGACTCGTCTATGGCCGGCCTTACTGAGCATTTCCCTTTGCAGAGAGATACTTTGCTTATTGTACACTTGTGTATGTGCAATATATATTCATATTCAATATTCATATATATATATATATACACACACACACACACACATACGTTTGCGTGTATGGAAGTGTGCCTTACTGTATGCTTGAATTTAAATACTGCACTTTTAACAGACTGTTGAAACTGCTTGCCTAAATTATACAGTTAAAAATAATCAGGTGAAATATAAAGGACGGGAAACCTTACAATACTATAGAAACACACACACACACACACACACACACACACACACAGAAGCACACAAACGTGTAAAGCAGCAGAAAAGGCGAAAGGCTCGACACATCCTAAAGGAGACACCGGAGGAAAGAGTTTAGCAAAGGCAGCAGCGCGCTCAGCACAATCCTGACCTTCCGGCTGCAGACAAAAACAGGAAACACTGAAGAAAGTGTGACACAAAAAATAGCACAGAAGATACAGCTGCCTAAAAGCTGTGTGTGTGTGTGTGCGTGCACATTATTATTCAGCTCCTCCTCGATATATACCGTACACTGTATATACACACCATTGGGGGTAAGTTATAACTAATAATAAATTGAGGAGTGGTTTAAAAAATTTTAAATCGCAGCGATAAATGATTGTTGGTTTAGAGCACTTCATATACTGAGAAGCCTGAAGGGACGGTGCTTGTAGACTCGCCCCTGCAGGCCTCGGAACAATTGATGACACCAGGTTGAAAATAAATACAAATAGATGGGACTCAGGGAAGCTGAGATGAGGGTGGAAGAGATCATCCCAAAACTGGGACTTTGACTGGGTCCAGGTCCCTGAAAAGCAGATTGTACTGGAGGGAGCGGGGATTCGAACCAGCCGGTCAGATGTGCCACTCGGAGAAGAGGAAGGAAGCGAATGCGCTGGTGTCTGGGTCTGAAAGAGACAAACAATTATTCAGTATTATAAGCCCCGATTCCAAAAAAAGTTGGGGCGCTGTGTAAAATGTAAATCGAGACGGAATACTTTGTGAAAACACTGTAACCCCATTTTTTGGAGTATCAAATATGATTTGCTGCTTTTCTATAATTGTAAACTGATATAAAATGCTTAAGTTTTTGTGGCATCAAGCAAGATCACCTCCACTACGGCTAAAAACACCCAAAACGTTTTTTGTTTTTTTAAGTCGGTTGGTTTGTCCCTTCTGGGCTTCTCTAGAATCTAAGGATTCAGCTTTGAACAGAACAAATTATTTAAACACTCTGGAAAGTCGATTCGAATTTTGTGTCGTAAATGTCTCTGATTGGTAAAAGATCAATAAATGTTTATAAAGAATGTGCCCGTACAAAGTCTGTCTGTCAAACAGTTAAGGTCCTAAAAGGATAACCAATAAACGCTCCTACCTGATGAGCGGCATTCACCGTCCAGCGCCACGTCATTCCTCTAGAGCCACCATGCCTTTCACTGGATCCTTCACTCTCATCTGACGCACACGAGACAAAACATTCCCATTGTTCAGGAATAAAATAAGACTCACAAGTATTTACTTCTTCCTACTCCCTTTCGCTCACGTAAATGGCATAGATAGTGCATTATGGTTATTATTTATTGTTTGAGTAATTGTTAATTAATATTACATGTGCTGCGTGTGTGTGTGTGAATATGTCTTTATATATGTGTGTACAGTATATATATGTATTTATGTTTATGTATATGTGTGCACATGTATTTGGCATTGTTTTATCATTTTTGGTTGTTTACGTGGTCGAAATAAATAAATAAATAAATAAAAAATAAATAAAATGAGGAATCTTTCTGGCTCAGTCCTCCTCACTCTTTCTTTTGCTCACCTCATCTAACTCCTTGCGCGTCTCCTCCTCCATGCGACGAATGTCTTCCATGTTCAAGTCAATCCACTTGTCGATCCAGCAGAACAGCTGACGGTGGAAATTAGTGAACAAGCGCTTCTCTTGCTGTAAAAATAAATAAATAGATAGGTGATAAAGAGATTTACATCCTGTGGTTTGAAGAAAAGTGATACAATCAGTTTTACATTTAGATCTATTTGACTCCATGATGCTTTACTCTATTCATCCACAAGGGGCAGGCTCAGCCTGCAGGCAAACTGCTGCAGTTCCACAGCCAGGACTGTAAACAAACCTTCTGAATGAAGTTCTCCACTTTATTTTGCAGCCCCCACCACTTAAATTTGACGGTGACCAGTTTGTAGGCACACATGTGCGGGCAGTCTTTCTTGTTTGGAAGCTCTTTCTGCAAATGCACGGATATATATTGAGCAGTTAACAAAGGGTATAACACACGCACGCACACGCACACGCACACGCACGCACACGCACACGCACACGCACACGCACGCACACACACACACACACATTACACTGGCAATATGAACATTTAGTTTCTTTGTTTGTAGTTCTAAAAGACAAACATTTGAAATGAACATATGCAACAAAAAGTTCCTTTTTCTAAAAACTCTGATGGATTTTGCTGCAACTCGTTTGAAGGGTATCTTGGAAGAAGCCATTAAATTTAACTTGGATCCTGTAAAAGAGGATGCATCCGGTTATTTCTTTCATTTTCTAATATGTGGCTCTAATTGTACCGGTAATTAAACATGTTTGTATTTTTCCCCCTCCCATTGCATGAATGCCTTGTTAAACCTTTGATCAAGGTTAGCTTTAGATAAAAAGAACTGTTGGGCCTGGTGGAGGTTTGTTCAGTGCTGCAAATGTTTCTAAAGCAGCCCAGATGGATGCTTTACCTTCCAGCCTGGTCCTAGAGGACCTCGTCCTGTCTTCACAGACTTGTACTTACAGGGATCCTCCTCTGGCTTGTAGTCCTGAACAGCGGTGAGAGAACACAGAACGAACATTGATCGAGTGACGAGCATGACGTTAACGAACGTGGGTCTTCAGATAAACGTACACACCTTTGTGTCCACCTGGCTTCTATCGGCAATATCAAGGTAGACTATATCCACCTTCTTCCAGGTTTCTGGGTCCAAACCATGCACCTGCATGATCCACGGAGCGAGAGTCAGTTTTTTTTTACGGGACATTTCATTCATTCAAGTACCTTTATGTAAAATTACAGATTACTTTTATTGGTTTTTCCCCTTTTAATGATTATTTCTTGTCACATTCATTTTTACATAAAGGCGCACAAGCACGCACGCGTCGCTACTACAGTCTGGAGCTATTTCTCACGTTCACAAAACAAATCTAAACGCATTGATTAAAATCTTGCCATGATCTTTGAGCATTCGTCAGGCTGCTTAAACAACAAACACACAACGCTCTAGACCGTTATAGTGTTCAAGCGTTTACATTTTCAAGGTGTCCTGTGTCGGGTTTGTGCCATGTCTCAATCTTGATCAAGAAGTTGTCTTTCATATACTCATTCTGCAGAGGAAAGACAAATTCTCTTGAGTGAAGGGAACTGGAATAATTGACCTTTCCGCACCCTGCACCACGCCCCCCCCCCCCCGTGACTGCAATGTTTCACCATTTTCGATTATTATTTTTTTTGCCTTTGGGCCGCATCCAAACCGAAGCACGCTAGGCTGGTTTGTCTGAGGAAGCGAACATAAACAGATGCACGTGGAGCCAGGAGGCGACGTGTAGCGTCATGATTGGTCTACCAAGTCATGTGGGCGTGTTAGACGGAAAGGTCAATTAGGGAGCAGTTAAAAAGATCAGGTCTGCGTTTGCTACTTCTCTCTCTCTCGCTCACACACACACACAGCAGCGTCTAACAATCCCTGCTGCTGCGTCACTGACACTTTCTTGCTAATTTCCTCCCTCTGTAGACATTTATGTTTCTTTTGCGTCACAAATAAAAATTGTCAACATAAAAAACTACTTACAGTGATAACTGCAGAGCCAGTGGAAAGAAAAGTGGAGGAGCAGAGAAAGAAAAAGAGAAAATAAATTATTCAATAAAACAACATGATGAATGTTGGAATGCAGCACTGGGCAAAGTTTAGGGGTCAAAAGGACCTAGGATTCTGCCTTGAGGTCGACTGTCCTGTGTGTTAGTATGACAGATGGTAGCTGCTGGTGTGTGTGTGCGTCTATGTGTGTGTGTGAGATCTCAAGCTGAAAGACTGGAGTCTTTACGTGGCTCCTCTCATTGGACATAGAGTTAATTATTCAGCAACTCCTTCAAGGTGAGAGAGAGACAGAGAGACAGAGAGAGAGAGAGGGTATCGGAGAATGATATCTCTGACTTCGAAGTCATTTAAGACAATGATATTTACACTACTTTTCTTAAAGGTTCAACAACCCTTCTGAGTCCCGGGCCTCTTTACCTCGATCGATTGTTTGCTTATTTAGTTTCCAAGAACACCTCATTCATTTTAACGTGGACAGATTTTCCTGCCTCTGTACGAGTTTGTAATTTTTATTTATTTGACTTTTTTCTGACTTAATAGAAATGTGTGTAGAATCCATATATATTTGTATAAAATAAATAAATCCATCTTCTGGATGACAAAAGATGGATTTATTTATTTTGTCAGCACAATTGATTTTTGCACTGTGCAGAGATTTAATTGCATCACCGTGTGTAATGACAATAAAGCGCTATTCTAGTCTATTCTATTCTATTCTATTCTAGTCTATTCTATTCTATTCTATTGTACTAACTGCTGCTGGCGGTGCGACACGCTACCTGTGCGGCAGTACGGGTATGCGTTCCAGGCTTTCTCGTGGATGTTGAGAGCTGAAGATGGAGCCAAGATTCTGACGAATGACGGCACTTTACTGCGGGATGGAATAAAAATGGCATTTCATTTTTACTGTTTCAAATATTTTGCATATTTTGCAGGCAAGCAGTTACACTGATGTAAATAAAACTTTATTTGTATAACATTTCCTTGTATTCTGATTAAGGTCATATAGCTCACTCACTCCCTTAGAAATCAAATGCACATTCTTGCAATAACCCCATCATACCTTTACCTCACCCTCGTCTGAAAATGGGATTTGTGTGGAATTTGACTGAATATTAACCATCTCACTGCTACTTAATACATTCTGATCATTTAAATACCAGCACCCTTAGGATTCTGGTGGAAGTCAACATTTTAATGGCCGGTGGCTTTTAGGTTTTCGCATGAGATATAGAAGCACTTTGTATTCTCCTCACCTGGAAACATGCTGCTTATCTTTTTTTTACAATCAATACCACTCACATGTCTGTATATTACAAATGTAGCTGGAACTAGCAAAGATGCTAAAATGAGATGGTAAAAATATTAACATTGTACCTGCTTAGCAACAGCATTGCAACCATGAAGATGCTAGTATGCTAATATTAGCAACTAAATACAGGCTCACAGACCATTGAGAAAGGTCTAGGCAGGCCTTATTAAAACTAAATCGTGCATCTTCCAATGTATCTTTCGTATGTTTAATGTCATTTGCAGGGGCAACTTTCTTGAAGGCTTTTAAATCAGCTTATGTTCTAAACATCTCAAACTATTCTTTATAAAGGAGTTCTGGATTTCAGATAGCGAAGCTGCATGGAGCGAACCAGGAAGAAGACTGAAAGTGAAGGGACACATTACCCCGAGGCAGAGAAATAATGAGCAGCCAGGAATCAAGAGAAGCGTCCTCCAGGGGTAAAATAAGCGAGTGCCGTGGACAGCTTACCTCTGCAAATGGTAGATTTTGTGTGTGTACTGTCCCTTCTCGCCATCTTTCTCATAGGGTTCATTCTTAAGCACCTCCACTCCTTCTCCTCCCCCCGTCTCATTCTTGCTGGCCTCAGCCACAGAATACAGCTGGCCAACCTGGTACTGAAAGACACGAGGACGACGACAGTTTGAAAAGGAGCTCGAGCATGTTTACGGGGTGAGGCGAGTAGCCGCACCCCTCGGCCCCCTTTCATCGTGATCGCACGTACCGGCAACCCAAAGCGGAGAGCGCCGGAGCGAATTTCATTCACTTTCAGTGTAAATGAGCGTTTAAACGAAAGACAATGTTTCCTTTCATTTCTTAATCGCCTCTAATCCACCCTGTAACGTCCACACAAAGCTCGATCCGGGGGGGGGGGGGGCACATGAAGGAAATCTTTTTTTTTTTTAAACCACTCCTCAATTTAAAGAGTGTGTGCAGGAGTTGGGGTGAATTCACCTACACAGTGTCCAAAGGGGCTATTTTCAGCGCCGGCGCAATCCTAATAATTCATTGATGCAAATGATCAAACAAGGCTTTGCTTCCAAGCCTGAACAAGTTGTGTCACGAGGATAAAATACAGGAGGCTGTTTTTCAATGATGTCAGCAGGTCTGCCTTACTGGTGGAATGAACCAAAAATAAATAAAAAAATAAGAACCAAACGCACTGAAATAGAACTCGGTGAAACGTACCTCCTCCACTGAAATAGGAAGGATCACCCGACTGGAAGAGAGAGAGAGAGAGAGAGAGAAGTTACTCAATGATAAGTAGAAATCAAGCCAATACTTTGGCGGTTGTTTTGGAACAAAGTCTGTAAACAGTTCAGTAATGTAATAAAGGGAATGTTATGGCATGCGATTCCACAGATGTTGCTCCTGCTCCCGAAGCTCTTTCTCCCGCACCTTGACCCGATCGCCGTAACTGTTGCATTCCAGTCTTCTGGAAGCTAAGATCGCTCACCCAAAGCCCGTCTCACATCTTTCCCTGAAAGCCACACATCACTCTTCATCTTCTTCACCACCAGCCTATGTTGGCTGGCTACGCTCTCTTCCTACCACGACCTCTGTGCCGCTTCCTCCACTCCCCAGCGAGACGTTACACACACGTGGATTTGTCCACAGTCTATTTATTTGTGATATCGTTGAACGGCTTTTTGTGCCTCACGTTTCACCTGTTTTGACCTTTGACACACACACACACACACACACACAGTTGTGTTTACAAAAGAGGATTGGGAGTTTGCTGACACGAAAGTCACACTGATGGCATCCATGATTGTTTGATTGATTGTTACTGCAGTGCTGTACCGGTTACTCCATAAATATGTAATTATTAAATATGTGATATCATGTAACGTAATAAATAATATCAGCAGTGAGAAATTACATCCATGTAAGCACTTTAGTTTGGTATGATGTGGCAGTCATCGCAATTTAAAAACCAAAAAGCTTGCTACAGAACACAAGTGAGAGCTGAAGGCAAACGATTTGGCCTTTATTCATTGTGACACGCACTATTTCTGAGCTCTCACGGATGGGATCAGCAGCTACGACGCGCCGCACTGCTTCCTTCCTCTGAAACGTGCACACGTACAGTTGAATGTGTTGCAACTGTGTTGATGTATGTCTCAATGCAGTTAATCCCGCCTCCGGACGTAATCCGGGTCCGATTCCCTGCCAGACTGCGGACGGGAGACCAGATGCTGCAAAAGGAAGCGCGATTCCGGCGACACAAGGTCCACGATGTGGAGACGCAAAATGAAAACGGAGCTGAAATCACAATACAGTCACGTTTCCTAAGCGCCGGTATTCCTGACTGTCAGATGGAAAATGAATCTTTTGTTTACTTCGGCACGAGGAAAATGTTAAACGAGCAAATTGCAAATTTATTAGAATTTTCTGCAACGAGGATTAAAGTCGCCTCGGCGCTCTCTCGACGGGAAGATTGAGATCTCTATAGATCGGGAAGTGCCGTGATTTGGATAAAGCTGCCAAATATTTGACATTTGTGCAACAGTTTAGGGGCAACAAACAAATATACGGTGACGGTTCTTTCATGTACCTAAAACTCAGTTAAGATTAAACAGCAGTAAAACATGGCTGAATTGTAAATACACGGATCCTCTGGTGGGATTAGTTTCTCCATCTTGTCCATGTTCATGTCATGTTTAAAACACTCGCAGTACATGGACAAACACATGCATCTATGTATTTTCTCTGTAGTTGAATATTTCATGCAAATGTTCAAATGGGACACAAACATATTTGTTCTTAAAAGTAAGAGATTTTGCTAATCTGATGACATACTTAAATATTTAGCAGCGCCACACTTTACACAAACGCCGGCTCGTCTTACTGCCATCGAGGAGCTCGTGGGACTAACTTCTGTTTAACGCATTATTTTATATTCCTTGTTTCCATTTTAACGAGGACAGAACCGCGTGAGGAGCAACAAACAGCTGCACTTTGAATTTGCAGTGAAGTCAAGCAATGTAAAAAAAATGCCATTAAACTGGCTCTCCCTTCATATTTTAACATTTGGAGACCCCCCCCCCCCCCCCCCATCATCATCATCATCTGCAGTCCACTGGGTTTACCCTTGCTCCAACCACCAGCTGAAGGAGAAGGCCTCACGGTGAGGCCTGCTCCAGCAGCGTGTCTGACCCCCCCCCCCCCCGAATCTTTGCCCTTTTCCCCGGATGACCCCTACATTCGATGTCATCTCGCACCTTTGCCCCCCTCCCGCTACCACATTCTCAGAAATAAGACCGGTGCGACAAAACCTCGTGATCTGCCATTTCCTTTACCCCCCCCCCCCCCAAACCGCTTCCCCCCCACCTTGAGCAGCCCCTCTACATCCTTCGCTGCCCCCCCCCATTCCTTCAGATGGGAATGCCAGAATGCTCCCACCGAGTCGTGTCACCTTCAGCGCGCGCATCAATAACGCGCACGGCCGCGGCGGCTTAACGGGGGGGGGGGGGGGGGGGGGGCTTAGCGCTCCGCTGCAGCATCCGCCGGTTTAAAGACATTTCTTTATCCGATCAGAGTGATTTCACTAGAAACCATCGAGATGCTAAATGTGAAGGACACAGCCCCCCCCCCCCCCCCCCACGAGAGCATAGCAACAATGTCAGTCGCTGCAAACCCCGGAGGATGAAACCGCACGCACGCGCCGCTCCGCTCATGAACGCGCAGTTACTTACAATTCCTTTATGAGCATTTCTTTTTACGGTGTATCTCCGTTCCCGTGCAGAAACAGGCTCGCCCGGGTCGCCCCCCCTCCCGCAGAGAGTGTCTGTTATTCCTCCGCTCGCCGCTCCTCCGCCTCTCTCTCTCTCTCTCTCTCTATGTCATTCTACCGCCACAGCTCGAAATTCACTTCCTGGTCGGGGCCGCGGCGCGGCGTTGCTGTCGCGCGCGCCGCACAGAGACCCGCGCGCGGGCGACACGGAAGAGGATGACGGCCCGTCGGCCGGGGGGGGGGCTGGCTGGGTCCATGCTGTGTGAGGCGTGTGTATTTGGCATACAAGCCGGTTCGCTTCTTTATAGATCCAATAAAATGATTGGGGGGGGGGGGGGGGGACAAAAATAAAACACAATTGAGGTTCATATTTAATTTAACGCCAAATTAGGGTTTTTGTTTGGGTATGAAAACAATACACAAGCTCGAAATGACACAAATGTAAAAAAGGAAACACTAAGGTCAGACAGATGGCCGTCCACCACGAGCCTTAGGTTCTGTCCGAGGTTTCTGCCTGTTAAAGGGAGGTTTCTCCTTACCTCCGTTGCCAAACTGCTTGCTCCTGTGGGTCAAGTTGGGTTCTGTCTTTCCCTGCTACTCCTGTAAAGTGCCTTGAGATAACTTTCTGTTGCAATCTGGCGCTGTATAAATAAAACAGAATTTAATTGAATTTAATTTCTCACAGCAGATTGATACGGAACACAATAGCCCTTCTGAAATGCTTTGCTCCTCAGGGGATTTTGCGATCAAAGCACGTTTTCTTCGAGCAACAGTGAGTTGAATCCACACACTTGTGGTGGTGGTGGCGGCGGCGGCTAATGACTGTGCTGAGACTGATGCAATGATGAAACGAGAGAATCTGTGAAGGCTGGGCAATGATGTTGGAGAGTAAGGTATACATAAAAGCAGAAACATGTATGACATGACAGACATGGAAAACAGGCCATTCAGGCTGAAAATGCACGAGAGGAATGACAGGACTTAAAAATAACTACACCATAGTCTTCCTGATAGAATCCAGCCCAGAGAGACAGAGAAAGAGAGAGAATTATGTAATAGCACTTAATTAATACCTCCTATAAATAACTTTTATGTTGTTTTCACGTGATTTAGTGCATTTTTATTCTATATCTGGCCTGCCTGTTTTGATGAATTGCATCTTCCCCTCATTCACACCATCAGAGGAAGTGCGCTCTCCAAGTCACAGTTTAGAAGTGTTGATGACCAGATGAGGATTTTAATGTCCCACCCCAGTTGTTCAATAGTGAGTTGTTCATGGAGCACTGGCCTCATCTTGCTTCTCTGAACCGTGCGCCCAAGCTAAGTGCAGGAGGCCAGCCGAACAGTCGCAGCAACAGAGGCCATTGTCTCTAAGGGTGCACGCGTGGATCTATTCTCAGGTGACGACAGGCGCCGAGGTATCAAGTGATAACCATTCACTGGCCTTCTGCTATCAGGTGGCAGAGACGAGCCCTGGCAAACCTGGCAAAACGAAATAGTGAGAGTGTGCCAGAAATACTCCAAACGAGCCAATCATCAATGCGATGTTTCTCTATCGAGTGAAGATTATGCAGCATGCAAAGTGTATAGCAATACTGTATAGACCTCAGTGTTATAGTGTGTAGCTTAGCCGATGTTATAGCGACAAGAAGAAACTGACAGAAAGAGACAAACTCACCTGGTACTTCATGGACAGCAAAATAGATTGATAAAAAAAAACGCAGGTAGTCGAGGGATACGGTACATTCGAGCCATGGAAGGCTCCTCTTGTTTTATAGTAGTATAATGCGTTGGGTTTTTTTGGTACGTAATTTGTTACGGCTTTTCTGGATACTCGAAGACGCTTTACATTGTGCATTATTCATTCACTCCATACTTGGTAAGCTGACAGGAGCAAGGCTGCCAAATCACGCCATTGTCCCTCCTGACCACCGGACAAAGGTGTGAGAGAAGCGTCTTGTCCAAGGGACACAATGTGCAGGACCTGGGAATCGAACCGCCAACCTCCCGATCATAGGACTATCATAGGACGATCCTCTCAACCACCAATTACAAGCAAATATGTTTATTCGACCTGCATGTTTTTAGCAGGTCTCGGTCAGTATTTTTGTGTAGTTGTGGGCTTTTGCCGTGAAATTGGATTCTGTTCTTTGTCAGCATCTTTCGACTCCTGCTTTATAAAAAACAATATCGAGACTTGATGAAAGTTCAGTTGCAGTTCTGGCTTGTTTTCTCATGCTGCTGCTGACATCTGCTGGTGAGATATGCAACCAACGCCATCAAAAGCGACTTTTAGTTGTGAGAGTCCTGAAATTACAATCAGTTTGCTTTGAACCACAAACTGAATTTCAATATTAGACATCCACTCATGTTTATCAACCGTTCAAATCTGTATGCATTGGAACAGGAGCAACGTTCCCTCTAAGCTGCGTGCGCTATTGCGCACTGCTGATGCGGTCTTCGCACAGCGAAAATCTCCGCAGCGCACAAAAACAAAATCCAACCTGAATTGAAAATATGTATATATATTATTATAACATTGTTTTATTACTACCTCGAATGACCATAGCAGTCAGACTGACTGCATGCGTTTTACAGGGCGTGTCTTGTGGGCGTGTCTTGTGTCACTCTTTGCTCCATTGTCCTGCTCTTTCTCCTGCTCTATTGTCTGTTTGTTCTTTAGGCTCTGTGAAGCTAAAACTTAGTTATAGCTTCACTCTTAACCCAAAAGAGACGAAAATGACAAGTAGAAATAAAACGAAAGTTATGGAGGCTTTAGCCTTGCTTCAGAGCCTTGGTGAGGAAGACCCTGATGGAGGGTGACCAGTCGTCCCGCATCGTGCGGGATTGCACAGCATTTTTATCTCAAATCCGGCATCACGCAAATAAGCAAAGCAAATTGGCATCGCAACAGCAGAGTGTCTTCAGTTGGCCGGCCGCGCCCTCACAGCATTTCGGAATGTTCATAATTGTTAATAATTATTATTGTTAAAGGTCAAATGATGACTCCAACCTGTTTTAAATGTTCATAACAGTTAATAATTATCATTGTTAAAGGTCAAATGATGACTCCAACCTGTTTTAAATGTTCATAATGGTTAATAATTATCATTGTTAAAGGTGAAAATGATGACACCAACCGGTTTTTAAAGCAGGATACATTTGTTTTGTTTTCCACAGAGATAATTGTTGCGGTTCGAGTTGGCGTGCGTCATTGCAGAGACGTTATGTTGAGTCAATGAAATAAATAAAACACTCGTTTTATATAGTGAAAATGAAAATGAAATAGTTTTCATTTAGTGGCCTGATGTTTTTTTTTTTACCTATTCCACCTATTCTTTCTTAGATCATTAAAACAATAATCCAAATTATAATGTCCGAGCAGTTAAAATGACTGCTATGGTCATTCTGGTAGTTGCAGAATTCTGGTAGATCGAGTGTTAAAGATGGAGCAAACAGAAGAAGAAACGCTGAGACTGGGACAGATGTTTTCTTTTTCGAGCGACGCACGTTTTCCAGAGAATGAAGGAGGATTTGTCTGTTTTTGACGTCAAGGCACTGAGCCCAGACGTCACATTTGTCCGAGAGTCTGCTCAGGGAGTTTGTGTGTTTGCTCAAACACATGATAAATTAGAGGGAACATTGAACAGGAGTTCCTGTAAAAAAAATATCTCGACATTATTTATCTCGACTGGCATCCGGAGACGTGCTGAACTGAGCTGATGGGATGTACATGTGAAACTGAAAGATTTCATTATTTACCCAGGGTAAATATAGTTTCAAACAAATTACAAAGCAGCAAAAGACACCCGTTTGTTTAAAAGCCTCCCCCAAAAAAAACAAGAAACCCAAGAAACATCAGCAATGAGGAACCTCGCTCCTCAAAATGAGTCCTAAATCCCTTTCCACCATCCATCAATAAATCTGACTAATAAATAGACACGTAAACAACACGAAATCAGATCTACAATCAGGAAGATTTTATTTTCAACATATTACAAAATAGAAAACAATACTTATGTCAGAATCATTCAGTTATAACAGAACAGTTAGTTGTAATACAGTTAGCCAAGCTGGCTGAAATTCAAGGCACTAGACAAAGCAATTATTCGTTTTCCTTTTTCTGCTAACGTGGGCAGTCTTATGTTTACCAATGCACAAATGCACCGCTCACAAAGTAGGGAATAAAAAGAGACATTGGAGGATTTGGGGGGGGGGGGGGATGCAGAAGCATGATGCCTCCTTCCTTTCACAGTCTTTCCTCTCTCTTGTTCATCTTTCCCCATTATAGTTTCACTCTTCTCCTCGGTGACCGTCCGTAACCGGAGCACGGATATGGCAGTCTGTTTGTGTGTACTCCATTTTTCTCTAGACATACGCCTCGGGGATGTCGGAGCCATTGATTTTGATGTAGATCTTAGCGTTGTCCTCTTTCTCCTGTTGCTCCTTTACGAGGGTTCGTCTGTAGCAGATCAGGTAGAGCGGCAGCGAGAAGCACAGCAGACTGAGAGCAAGCAGCCCGACATTAACCTGGAGGACAACCACGGAATTAGTCATTCTGGAAAGGTTTCAGTCTTCAGAGAGCATTTCTGAGTGTGTGCATGCGTATTCATACCCAGAATGGGTCTCCCTCCAGGGGTCCCATCATAGCCAGGAACAAAGGCTGCTGCAGCAGAGCAAACACGGCACTGACAAGAGACTGCATGCCCGTTAGACTGCCAAACAGGGAGGAGGGATACCTGGAGAGACGAAAGAAGTCCATTTAATTTCTCTGTCTGAAGCTGTAGTCACTTTGCAGAATGTGAAAATGTCAGGTGTGCACATCAGTGTGAGGCTTACACAGCAGCGTAGAGGCCAGCGACGGCAGAGTGAATGAATCCTCTCACCACAGTGTGCAGGATAAATGACACAATCTGTGGAATTAGAATTCCTGATGAGTTCATGGGGGACTTAAAAGTGATTCAACATTTTGGAAAATGAAAATATAGATTATGGCGCTTGTGCCATCTGAACAAATGAAGCTACATGGTCAGTTATCTTAAGGACTCAAAGCAGGGTAGGAGAGAGCCTGGCCCAGTTCAAAGGTAACACAACCCTGCCGGCACCGCCATAGTTATACAGTCAACAAATGCTAGCTTGTTTGTTTAACATTTAGGGTTTTTTAATAATTAATTTAGTAAGAAAAAAGACAAAGTGATTACAAAACAATAAATGTAAAAAAATAAAAGTTATAAAACTGGACTCTTCTTTACAGTCTGTAAAACAAACAGCTGGTCATGACTGATCAACAAAGGATGTTCCTGTATTTAATGTTGGGAATTATATGCTGTAGGTTGGCCCCACATGTGCAGCATGTAAAATTTCAATCACACTGATTTTTGGAATAAGAAAGAAAGAGGATTATCTGGGAATTTCTGCCTTGAGAAAAACCCTGAAGAAACAACGACCAGTTTGCCAGCAAGCCAGTACATCCCTGACATGCATTGAATAAACGAGACTCTGACAAGTCAAGGGTGTCACTCACCTGCAGGTGGAGATTGGGCACTAAAGATGTGATTCCAAATCCAACCAAAAGGAGGTTTGTGAGGATGAATGCACGCAGGGCATTGGTAACCTTCTGGGTCTTTTTGTCTCTGCCCTTTTTATTCATCTGCCCGCTAGAGGTCAAAATCAGACAGAAGGGAGAGGGATGCATTTGTAAGTTTCACTTCTTGGTTGCCATAAACACCAAGGGGTTAAATTTGACTCACTTTTGGCCAGACGTTTTTGCTTCCTCTCCATCATCACAATCTTTCAGTTTCCAGTCCATGATCTGACCAATGACGGGAGTGGTCATCAGGCAAAGCAGCTGCAGCACGCCGAAGATGGAGGAGTACAGACTCACTGTAAGAGAGATCGGAAAGGTTTTAGCGGGGAGGATAAAAAAGGATGGAAGGTTCTCGACCTGTTTTTATTTTTATTTTACTGACTCTGATGGTGCTGTTACGTATTAGTCCTGGGTGGTGGAAGTGGAGGAACATACAGTGAAACAACAGTAGATACGGAGGAATCAACTGTTGAGTAGTTAATGTGATCTGTTATGAGGGGGATTTATGGCCAAGGGCATATTAGTAAATGAAAAGCACATCATGTGAAACTCCTAATATGAGCAGGAACAGGGGAAAAGTTAGTTAATGAATGTGGTAGCTGGTGGTTTCAGCTCAACAACAGCTCAAGGACTGGGCTATTGGAAACAGTCAAGGTCAAATAATGAAGTGATGAAGAAAATAGCTACGACCAGAGCGTGAAAGCAGTGGCAGTGGGACATGTAAAGTAATGGGATGACAAGTCTAAATGAGACAAGAGGTGAAATGACACTTGCTGCTGAACCTTTCACTGATCTACTGAGAGAACTGGGATTTTAGTCTTACCAACTTCCATTCTCGCCACTGAAAATTAATTCAAAACCAAATTAATCCACCTTCTCCCATCTGAATCCATGTGACTAAAACATTGCACGGCATGCGAATCAGCATCAAACAACTCACTATAATCGAATAGTGAAAGCTTTCAGAGAGATACTCAGACAAAAGGAGGGACCTGTGTCGAGGTCTCCATCGGTGAGCGACTCCAGGACGCTGTTCATGGCTCCCATATAGAACAGGAGGCGGAGCTGAGTGATGCACATGGTTATCAGACTGAGCAGGAAGATCGGAGTGATGATAGTTTTGAAGAAGGACGGGGCTGCAGAGGAGATAAGAGTGAGACACAAAAATGATGGTTTCAACTTTTACTGACGTACTAACTACAGATTTAACGTTCTTACAATCTTCAGGCTTGCGCTCCATCTCAAGGTCCACGGTGGAGAGGCAAAGCGTGTTGCCGTCCTTGACAGCGAGCTCGTTCTCTTTCAAGGCGTTGCCCACACTGAGGCGGCGGCCCACTGTCGTCACTTGGCGGTAAAACTGCTTCCCTGTGATCTTATGGTCAAAGCCCAGCCAACTAAACTTGATCTTCACACTAAGAAAGTGGAGGAAGAGAGATGAATGAAGAGGAGGCATACAGGAAGTATGCATGTTATATGATGTGGTAATGTTGCCATGCGCTCCACAAATTAGCCCGATTGACAAGGATGATGCAAGAAGGCACTCTCTGTGCTACTAACGTGAAGTCCATGTCCTCTGGTCCAGGGAAGGGTTCCAGTGGCCAGTTGAGGAAGCAGTTCAAGAAGACCAGTCCAGCACAAGCAGCCCACACCACCAGAATAGTGATGAAAGATACGCCAAAGTCATAGATGACCTGTGAGAAACAAAGTGAGACAACAAAGTCTTAAAATCACAATGCAATCCACAGAACACATAGATTTTGGCTTCTAGATCAAAATCTACAGTAAAATACACACTGTGTTCATAAAAATACATCCTTTATGTAAAGATGAATTCAACAGTTAAAATAACCACAGTGTAAAAAAAAAACATAACATATTTCAGGACATGAATTTAGCAGCAGCACAACTTGTTGTGCGACTGTATCCAGGGTGATTTAACGTTTGCTACCTTGAAACCGGGGAAGGTCACAGCGGAGGAGGCATAGGAGCCAATCATCAAAGCGATAAAGGTGGAACGGAGGTTTCCAAACATGTTGGGTAGCTGAAAACAAAGAGAAACGAAATGAGGCAGCTTTAAGATGACCAAATAACAAAATCAAATCATAAAATCCTGTCTTTGTCCACCAGAGTTGGGTAGTTTTTGCTATTGAAATGAAATACGTCCCATTGAGTATAGAATCTAAACTATACTGCTGAGATCATGGTGATCTCAGCTGCAGTCTGGCTGCTCTGAGCTTGGGGTCAGGGCCAGTTTGGGACACTGAGGGAACCAACGAGCAAACAAATGTTCAGAGAAAATAAAACACAAGAAAGTGGCACAGAAGATCAGTAAAACAAAAATATAAAGCTGTGTCACATAGCACATGCAGCTGTCGGACACACGACACTATCAGATGGATTCTATACAGCTGAAACAATCAATTTCCTAATACTGGGGTGGCTAAGTTTGATCTTCAAAGTAAAGTTTCTGAGAAATATCATCGGGAGGACCTAGAAAACTGATCAAGCACATTTGGAATCAGATATATTTGCAGCTGCTGGAAGGTGGAAGGTGACCTTTACACCTGATAGCGGAATGGAGTCCGCTGAGAACAAATGCCTGCGGGTCTGAGGTGAAGTCGTGATCAAGGATTCAAGGTAAGGCACGGAGTCTAATCATTAGACAAACACTTGGTATAATTGGTATAGTATCAGGTTGTGAGGCAGATGGTTTGAAACGTGTTATGTGGGGATAGCTTGCATTTATGCACAGATGCCTGCAGGAAAAGAACAAACGGAGTCCTAACTTATGGTTTAGGAATGTGTTTGACATTCAGGCAATGAATGGCAGCAAATGGGATCGGTAGGCGAACAAACACCACTTGGGAAGTAAACATCCTGCGGTGGTATAGAATAAAGGCCATTTTATTGGGGGAGTTACTCAACCTGGAAATCTGAAAGAATCTTTCTTGCTTTTCTGCCTCTTATAAAGTTACACAAATGTTTTTGCAGCTTTGAAGAAAGGTGCATAAAATCTTATAAATAACTTTGGTTGGGCCTGGAGACAAAGAGTGTGAAAAACAATGAGGTGAGAAAGAAGTGAGATGACCAGACCGCTACGTCCCACTCCTAGTCTCTGTATGTTTGGGTTCTAACCTTGATGTTCATTCATTCATTCATTCATTCATATTCATTCATATTCATTCATGTTCAATGTGGAGTCTCAAATGTGAGATATTGTTTTACTCTGAAAACGGTGGGCAGGCAGCATCATAAGAGGGAGGTGAAGGCAAACCAATAGAAATGGAGACAGAACTATGCGTAAGAGCATGATTATAAAGGCCACACATTGACACACCCACTTACTGTCAGAGAGGTGAAGGTCATGCACATGCCTCCAAAGCCATTGAAAGTCAAAGCAATGAAGATAAGGACGGAGAGTTCTGGAAATGACAAGCACGCCGATTAATAACCAAACTACAGTGGATTGTTTCCAAAGCATTTCAGGTGGACTTACCATTTGGTTGGTAGGCTCCATAAGCCATGAGTAAACAGGACAATCCAAAGCAGGTGCTGAAAACAGTCTCAAGTCAGTTCACTTCAGCGAAAACAATATCACACACTCCCGATGAGGCAGAAGTGAAAAAGAATTGTGTTGGCAGAGTTACAGCGTTCACGTGTGTCTCCTCTGCTTACCTGCCCAGCAGGCGGAGCTTTCGAGGTCCATATTTATCCATGACGACACCCAGTGGCAGAGTGATGGCAGAGAGCAGGAAGGAGCCCACTGTGAACGCAAGGTTCAGGATCTCATCCTGGTCTTTGCAAATTAGCCAGCCGTTCATCCGCGTGGATCCATCCACTGGGACGAGGGGCCGTATCTCCACCCCGTCTCCCAAACCAACGGCAGCGTCCTCGCTTTCGTAGTAGTCAACGTACTCATCGGACGTCGGCTTTGCCGGGGGTTGGGTCAGATTGTAGCTGGAGCTGTTACCTGAAGAGCAGGAGGCATGCAAGTGAACACGTTGCCAGCTGAGATGGTTCCTATACTCTATGCAACCATTCTTTGTAGACCTTTTCTTTATATTACTACCGTATTGCGGAATTTGACTGATTACTCTTACGTGTCTTCATTTTACCCTGTGCACAGTGTCCTCAGATAACGGGACACTATTCTGTCGCTCACACAGCCTTGACGTTTCTGTTGTTTCCTTTTAGTTAGATACACTCTGCATCACATTCTAGACAATCTTTGTACCTCTCACACACCCCTCCCTGATGCCTGAGTTCATGTCACACACACACACACACACACACACACACTCACACACCCCTCCCATCCTTGCTCTCACTTGAGGGTGTTTAAATCGATGACACGCTGTGCTTTAGTGTGATCTGTAACTTGGTTATATGTGGACTTACACTAGCTCACTCTCTTTGTAACAGGTTTTCCTGTTTTAATAAAGCTATCAAAGACAGTTGTTGTTGATTCATTTATAGAAAAATCCACAAGACTGACTTCAGCTGCGCACATCTGCAAATTCAGCAAAGTTGGGAACTGGGGTTTCCTGTGACGCAGATGAAATGCAGAAGTCTCGTATACCCACACGCCGGTGTCACATGTGCAGTTAGGCGTGACAAAATCACACATTTACAGGAGCAGAGGCAAAAAGACGTATCCCTGTAATGCACAGGGGTAAGAAGTAATATATGACTCTCTGTCAAACGGACTGAGATGGTCGTTGGATATTACCTAGTCATTCCTTGGAATGTAAGGAATAAAGTATTATGAGCTGATGTTGCACTAAACTTAATATTGTTATCGGAACCTGTCGGTTAGATAATAATATGAGAAAGGTACAGTGAAGAGTTCTTGTGAGGCTTAAGAAGTGGCAGGTGGCACCCCAAACAGCTCCTTGATGAAAAATCCAGTTTAATTGGATCTGTGACCAAAAGCAACTGACAGCTGGCTTCCTATCAGTGAACTTTAAACATCCATATTACCAACAATAAAACTCTGTCCTTCTGCCACATGCATAAAAAGAGCTGAGTTGGCGCTGCCGTCCGCTCCCTCTTACATCATAATTGCAAGATAACGCGTCTTTGGCAGCGATCCAGGGAGTCACCTACAGATTTGCTTCAGCAGCAAGGCTGAGGTCAGCACGACAGCTGAAGTGTTTTTGAGTCGTGACCCCTTTATGGTTGAATGGCATTTTACTGTGATGCTGAATAAGTTTAAAGATTGAACTGTCAGACAAAGAGTTGCATAATGTGCAAATGTCCATTGTAGATAGATGGCACCTGACACAAGGAGTTGGGAAAACATCCGGTCGCAAAGCACGAGTCATATAAATCAATTGGACAAAGAAAGAAACCTGATTAGCTGGAGCAGAAAAACAAAAAGTCTGCCCTGAATCCTCGCTTAGATTCCCTTTTGTTGCTCCCCCCCCTCCCCTCAGGTGAGCTGTTATGCAGAGATGCATTCAGGCAACAACCCTTCACCTTATGGATTGCCTTGGTGGTTTCGGTCCCTTCTTTGTTCCTTTGTTTTCTGCTCCAACAAGAGTATAATTATCTAAACTCTCTACCAGTCTCTCAAAACTAAAGAAGCCTCTTGGATGAGAGGTGAAACGTCTTCAATCTAACTTGAACAAGTCCAGTTGACGACACAGACATCTCATAACCTTTTTACAGAAAAGTCTCTAGAGAATGGAAGAACACTCAAGTTTTGAATAATATCTTGTACCCTCCAATACCCTCACCCACAAATACACTAACTAGCCCCTCATTGCAGCAACTCATTGGAGTTGAAACACCCCAAAATAGGCAAAATAGCCTCAGATGCTTCACCAGCAAGCTGATGAAAGGAATATTGTCTGTCCCGAAACGATATGCAATTGTTGCGACTCACCCTCCTCGTCGCAAAGGTAGGAGTAGAAGCCTTCTGACTTGAGCATGATGAGGAGCGAGCCCCATCCCAGCAGCACAGCAGAAAACAGCAGATTCTCAATGATAGCGGTCACTGCCATCCACCAGCGCCTGGCAAACGCTGAGGCCAGAGTCGGAGGCATGACTGAGGGCAGGAATCAACGACAGCGGAGGGAAAGGTGGGAGAGCAGAGAGACCACAGGGAGCAAGAGAAGCTGGAAGCAGAGAGAAAACCTCCTCGCCCGATGGGACTTGGGATGTCGGTTTCTCTTATCTGTGAGGAGAAAAGCACAAGAGGGAAGGGGAGGAGTTTGTTAGCTATCAGGGAACTGAAAGACGGGAAGGTCCAATATTTAATAAGAGTACAAGATAAAATCATTTCACTTTGAACCTAACTGCTAGTTGCATCATGTGGAAGGAAAGCGAAAACAAAGGTATTGCATCTGTTAATCACGCACACGCACACACACACACAGTTTGTTTGCCACATAACTGTTCCTTGCTGAATGTTTCCCTTCCAATTAGGCACGCATGAGCACTAATGACAGATCCCTTATAGAGCTTCAATAACAACAAGTCACATAATGAGCTTTGTCATATGCACAAAGATCTTTTCATCCCTGTGTTGCAGGGTCAAAGGGACAAAGATTGGACATCACATCGCAGGCAGTAATGACTGAGGAAGCGTCTGTGGAGGCATCGCAGAAGTTGTGCAAACTGGTATGAACTGGATAAATTGGGACTCTCTCCCTGCTCAGTCACTCAGTAACTCCCTCCACTCAGGTTCATTCAGCTGTGGCTGTCTTCTGTAATTACTGCATCCAAATCACAACAAAGCTGCCACACACACACACACACACACACACACAGACACACACACACACACACACACACACACACACACACACACACACACACAGACACACAACAACAGAGTACTGTCTACACAATGAGTTTAACCAGCAATGTAAAGTAATTTCGGAGTTATTTATAGATTTATTGGGAAAAAAAAAAAAGGATAATCAAGGAGAGAGTAAGTCTCCATAGTCTTATCTAAAAAAAAAAAAGTTTATTCTCATTATTCTATTGTGTTTTTTGAACAGCATATAAGAAAGAAGATGCCTAGAACGTTAAGAATGGCTCTTACCGCTCCAGTCGACAGCAGCGACATCCAGCTTCAGACTTCTTGTGGTCTCTGAGTCCGGTACGCTGTGAAGGACAGCTATTTATACACGGCCTGTCTTCACGGGGCGCCCCCTGCTGGTCAGAGGTAACACTTTGATTTGGCCTGAGATAATGGGAGCCCAGATCTCGGGAGGGTCTTTGTAAAAACCTGAATGGGTCTTTATGAATAAGAATAGCGGGCTGATTGTATCAAACACTGAACGCGCTTTGGCTGGTTGCGTGTGGAAAGCAAGTGATCAAGTCAATCAGACTTGTGAACAACACGACGGCCTGCAGGTGAGGGTGTTATCTTAATCAATAGTGGGCATTGACTGAAGGTGTGACTCCCCTGTTTCCAATCGATCTTGAAAGTGTTGACCCCTGGAGCGGTAGCTTTGCGCACACAAACAGTATCGTCTCCGCGTTGCAGCCAGTTGCGTCCGACCGGTGTCCATTTGTAAGACGACGTTAATTATTTCTGTGATCAATATTGTGCAATTTGTTGACTATATCCGAAATACTTCCAACAGCTGCCGTTTTTTTTTTTATTATTATTTTTTACCGCATATCATTTTATCATCCAGTCGGACACGACCGTCACTGTTCTGGAACTTTCATTCAATATTTAAATCAATCACCGATTGACAAACAGTGAGCCGATCCAAATAAACAATGATATGGTAATTTGTGCTGTCACATTGATCAATAGTCCAGGCTGAGACTGGAGGCTAAATAAATTCAAATGTGTTGTTACAGTCATTAACAAATCAATTGAATTTGTCACGTTTCGGGGGAGATAACAATCATTTACAAATTCTTGCCAGAGCACACACATTAAATCCTTCTAATCACATGCTGATTGATTTTTCACCACTCATTAATAATCAAAAAAACATTTAGGGTTTCGGTCTAATCAGTTACAGGGCACCATGGATTTTGAAGATAGGATTAACGTGATGAATGTGAAAAGGAGCGTTTATCTTTTATTTTTTCTTGGAAGGGAATTAGCGCCATCTAGTGAACTAGAAAAGTACTCGGAGAGCGCAGACCTCCGCCAAGCAGCTCATTCCCCTCCTAATTGGATTTACACCATCTGGATCATCATCAAAAGGTTCTAGATTGTTCTTGGTATCTTGATACACCAAGCATGAAAAGTAATCTCTTTGTGTAGCCACTATGCAAGGACAATAAAGGCTTTCTATTCTAAATGGGGATTAATAAAGTCTTCTGAATTTGAATCTAAACGTGAATCGGAGTTGATGTGTATTTTTAACTGATTTTCGAATCCATAAATGGGGTTTTCAAATGTAATATTTTTTTCCTGACCTCATTCTGCATGGGTGAGATCTAGAAGACATTTTAGATGACAGTGCATTCCATAAACATCGGTCAATAATCAACCGAGATATTGAGGAACACATTTTTGGAGCTGCATTGACTGCAAACGAAAATTTCAAAATGACCCATAATCCAGGATCTCTCCTGGATCATCACCAAAATGTAACCATCTGTTCCGGGTAACGTTCCCGTCATGTCCTGAAAATATCATCATGATCCATCCATAAATTTCTGAGTTATGTTGCTAACAGACAGACATGTCGATGATTTATGTACTAAGGACTTTCAACGGAAACAAGACCGCAAGGGCTTTTTTGAAATGCTCCTCTTAGACAGGATGTTTGGCTGTACTTGTACTGTAATACATACTATTGTTTGACTGTACTTGTACTGCTCTAACATCTAATAAATATATTCATCATCATCATCACATACTGACAGACAGACAGAGATAAACAAACCAACGCCGGTTATTACATAACCCCCCCGCTTCGGCTGAGGTAATAATGTCTTTATTGCACATTCATTTTGGGAATCAAATATTTGGTAAAACAGCGCTTTGTAAATGTAACAACAACAACAATTAAAAGCAATCTAAAGCATTGTACATTGTATGTACCAGTAATTGATTGTACAATTTACTGGTATATTTCAGATCATTGTTTCCTATTTACATACATAAACTCTAGTAAATTACTATGCAAATGTGATGCTGTCCCTGGATTTATTTAAGTGCATCAATGGCCAGTGTTTTGGTGACTTCCTCATCAGAACAGCTTGCGTTCTGTGTCCCTTCTTTAGTGCAGTCCACCCACAGCCATAAGGGTCAGTGAGAGGAGCAGCAACTTTATGGAGCCTTCAGTTCCCGGAGGTGCTGTTAGACAGAGGACAAGGCACATGATAAGCTAATAATGAAATAACTTAAACGATTACGCGCTACAATTAAAGGAAAGTTCTACAAGACAGTGGTGAGGACAGCCATGATGGACGGCTTAGAGACAGTGACTCTGAGGAAAAGACAGGAGGCGGAGCTAGAAGTGAAGGAGATGAAGATGCTGAGGTTCTCCTTGGGAGAGACCAGGTTGGATAGGATTAGAAATGAGACAACAAGAGGGACAGTGAAGGTTAGACGTTTTGGAGACAAGGTCAGAGAGACCAGACTTTGATGATTTGGACATGTCCAGAGGAGAGACAGGGACTATATCGGTAGAAGGATGCTGAGGATGGAACTGCCAGGGAACAGGGCTAGAGGTCGACCCAGGAGAAGATACATGGACGTAGTGAGGGAGGAAATGAGAGTGGCTGGTGTTGGGGAGGACGGTGCAAAGGACAGGGTGAAGTGGAGATGGTTGATTTGATGTGGCGACCCCTTACGGGACAAGCCAAAAGTACAGTAGTAGTACTGGTAGTACCGTACTACTACAATTAGAACTGAATGGAAGTGGTGATGATTCGAAACCGGTTTGTCATTACCATATCTTCAAATTCACATTTTCTGCAGTGCATTAGTTGTTGAAAATATATATATTTTTATCTTCACCTTTATAAATTTCCCATAAAGTTGTATATTTTGCGTGATTACTTCTGCCATGGATGATGTGGTCTGCCCTTTACTGACTCTGCTGCTCCTCTGGTTTCAGGAGAATTCATGTGAAAGGAATTCCTGATCCAAATAATATACTGTATTTCTTTCCCTACTCACAATATTAACTAAGCAAAGGTAGACAACATTCATCAGGACTTACCACATCTATAACCAAACAGCACAGACAAAGACAGTTCAATATTTGCTGCTTCACCCTCCAGGTTAAACAACACAAGAGAAATAAAGGCTGTGCTGTGACCCTAAACCAAATAAAGGACCAGTCCAGTGTTCATTATTGTTTCGCACTATTTAAATAGTGTTTTTTACAGTTGAGAATTTTACAAAGTAAAAACTTACACTTACCATGTCTTTCTAAACTTCCTGGTTTCTATTCATTTCAATATGGCATCACAATCTATTAGAAAACTCTGACATCATGATAACATAATCGAGTAGATTCTATTGAGTGCTCCTAGAAACCATTTTTTTGTGAACACCATGTCTTTGATAATTTTGTTAGCATGTACCATCCAAAAACATGCAATTTAGGTGAATTGATTACTCCATGTGATTGGTTGTCTGCCTTTGTGTGGCCCTGCCTCTCGCCGATAGCAAGCTGGGCTAGTCTGCAGCAACTCCCGTGACCCGCAAAGCGGAAAAGCAGAAGAAAACGGATGGATGGATGACTAACTTTCATTGTGACATGCTTATTATACAAAAATTGACGACACTAAATTTAAATGTAATCTTGGTGTAATATTGTGTCATTTAATGTGCATAAAACTGATGGATATAATTAAAATATCCATGCAGTTCTGAACTATAGCAGTGGTCCAGTGTGAAGAAAACAGAGATTACCATTTTAGGGCTTTTCTGGAAGTGAAAAAATAAAGTGTTGTACATGTGGATACTGAACATGTAAACCAGGAAGCACACACACACACACACACACACACACACACACCTTTTGATGCGGGTTGAATGGTGAAAATGGTCTCCATTCCAGCATGAATGTGGTCAGTCACATGACAGTGGAGGAACCAAGTACCTGGATTCCCAGCCACCATTTCCACTGTTTGGAAAGTCCCAGGGAAAAGATCAAACACATCTGCACGGTGAACACGGTCCGTCTGACACATGCACGCGCATACACACACACACACAGTACAACAGAGGGGAACAAAGAAAAGAAAACAAATGTTGAGAAATGCAGTAAGAAAAACTTACGTTCCAAGTACAACAACATCTGATACGGTACTAACAAGAACCGTCCGGAGATCTCCCCGGCGCCGGCAAAATTCAATCCAGCATTCTCGCTCTTGTCAGTGTTTTCAGGCTGGTTGTTTGAAGTTGTTCCTTTGTCTGAGATGTTTGGTTGGATGTCTGCTGATGTGTCCTGGTTGCTTCTCAGGCGTGGCTAATGTTGGAGTGGGTATATGTGCATGTCAGGGTGCACGTTACCTTGTAAGTGAAGGTCTCTGCGTGGAAGTGAACAGTGTGCATGTCGACTTCATTTCCCATTCCCAGTAGATACCAGTCAACTTTCTGACCCTGTGTCATCACCAGTCCATGGAGGTTACCGTACAGTTGGCCATTGATCCCTACAAAAGGCATATTCCACACATTCACATCATCACAAACAGAATCAAAGACATGCAGGTTCCTTAAATATATTTATTTCCCATGTTCTGAGCCTTGCTTTGCACAGTTGGGTTCACCCCCCACCCCCCCCTTCCTATTTATTACCATGCATCATGTTACTCTCCTCAAAATCTTCATCTGGCGAGAAGGTATCGGGGTCGACGCCGAGATATTGTCTGATGTTGTCATCCAAATACCATGACTGGTTTTCGTCATGCACCATGAAGAGCAGAGCAAACTCTCTCTCCACGTCGGCCCTCTTTCTGTCCGACCCCTCCCCACGAAGAGTTCCAGGTTTGCATATCACCAGAGGGCCCAGGAGACCACTGTACAGATCCTGAACACATAGTAAAACACGGCACACTGGAATCCCGATCTAAAACATGCAGTTTTCACATGTTAGCCAAATGAGGAATATGCACCTTGATGAAATGAACTTTGGAATAGTAGGCATAAGAGATGCAGTTGGGATCTGAGTTGCTGGGACTGGAGCTTTCAGGAACATCCCAGGTCAACTCTATTATGGAGCCTGAAGGCAAAAGAACAGAAAAATACAATGTCAATATTTTGGCTTCTGAGAAAGGGGCAAATGTAATATATGAATTTGAGTTGCAACTTGATTTTCACCAGGTTTGACCGGAACGTGCGCGCCGCTGGCCTTAACTCCGTGAGCGCTGATCGAATACGGCCGGCTGGCTTTGTTCTTGAATGTGATCACAATCTGTTCTCCCACCTCTGCTTTGATTATGGGACCTAAAGAGAGGGGGGGGCATCCGCGTCTTCTCTTGTCTTTTCACGGTTTAAAAACAGCAAGAAGTGACTCTAAACATACCAATTATTCCCAAGTGCTGCTGGTCGGGCGTCCGTTTCTTCTGAACCCGGAAGCTTTCATCAGCGTACTCTCTGTACACGACCTTCTTATAGCGAGAGCCAATTCTGTTCGCCCCTCTCTCCACAAACACACTTCCTGGACTGGAAAGACATTGAGCAGTTTGCTTTCTATTACCAAATTGTAATAAGTTATGCTCCGGCTACATCAATGAAATACCCGGCAACTATAGTACTCGCCTTTGTTCTGATGTGGTGCCGTGTTTCTCCAGCTCCCAGCGTCTGTCAGGCGAATAGTCCCACTCAATTTCTTCAGCACTAATAAAATATTGCACAATCTTCGTTGGCTTTGTGGACATTTGCTTCACGTTGCGATGTGGCCAGACGTTCACTTTGTACTGCTGCCTCATGCCGGCTGAGAAGTGGTCTGTTACTCTGCAGCTAACCTCGTACACACCTGAGAGGAAAGTGAACCGCTGTCAGGGCTTTCACACGACGGAAAGCGTTCATGGAGTTGAGAAGGCTACGGAGAAAACGATCTTGAAGAAAAACATCTGTCCTGCAGTTCTGACTTTAAAGTTAAATTATTTTTTTTTGCAGTTGAATAGTGGTTTGCAATGCAAATGTCTGCAGTTTGATTGATCCTGACAGACATTGTCTGCATATATCACACAGTTGATTTCAGTGCATTGAGTGTTTATTGTCTATCCCTTTATGCGTCTTTCTTGTAATTCGGTTACAGGACGTTTGAAGTGAAGCATTCATCCATCTTTCTTGAAGACAGTTTACGTAATCTGTGCATGCAAAAGGGATGTGTGTGGTTTTTTTTGTGTGTGTGTCAGCACCATGTGCTTGTGGGTGTATGTGTGCTGTGACTAACCAGGAGTCATTGGCTGCATGGCGACAGCAGCAGTGGTGTGAGGGAACACGCTGACCGTGTCTCGTCTTGTGCTCTGCTTCTTGAAGGTGTTCCCTTCAAAATAAACACCATGGATGTCTGCCTCTGTACCGAGTCCAAAGGTGTACCACATAACTCTGTCCCCGGCACACATCTCCAGGCCGGGAAGGTTCCCGTACATGCGCCCGTTTACAGCTGCAATGAAAGGGAGGATTCAAAAGAGAAAGTACAAAAATACACACGCCACACTAAAAATATCAGAAGTGACACACAATGAGATAAGACACATTGATTACCATGCATCTTATTGCTCTCTTCGAAGTCTTCTTCGGAGACATTTGAGGAATTGTTGGCAAACATCTCGATGTTCTGATTCAAATACCAGCTCATGTTTTCATCCATGACAGAAAACAGCAGAAAGAACTCTTTATCAACATCTTTCTGTGAAGCCGAGCACAAACAGTAACCGTAAGAATGAGTACAGGGTTCCACACTGGAACCTGAAGCAGCATCAAAACACAATTGTTGAACTGTAATATATGCAGACGTATGTGATTTTAGGGTCAGAAAGTTGTGAGTTATCTTATCTGCATTTGGCAAATTTCACAAAAGTGTCATAAATTATAGTCTTAATCTCATTTCAATTAATCTGAGACATGTTAAAAGACTTTTCTGTCCCACCTGGGTGCCCTTATCTCCCAATGCTCCTTTCTTGCACAAGAGCAGAGGCCCTACTAATCCAGAGTTGGTGTCCATGGCAGGATCCGTGCCAGAGTAGTACAGGTAGGGGATACAGGGGGAATCCGATGAAGATGGGCCTTCGAGCAGCTGCCAGACGTAGGTGAATTTCTCCCCTGGACCAACGTGGGAGCCTGGGCTGTCAACATCTACAGCGTCACACAAAGAGCCAAAGCAATCAAATCCCAAGGATCAGGATATTCCCTCAGTATTGTTCAGTCAGTACGACGTTCCGCAATTTCAGGGTGACGTCAACATTCCTAAGCAGAAGTTGGGACACTTGTGAAACCTGTGACTGACAGTGTAACAGTCAACATAGCGCTATTTGTTAAGCATGTTTAGTTTCATTCAATCTGTGTTTGGAAGATGCAAAATATTTTATCACTTAAAAAAAAGAAGAACTTCATACACATTTTGAATTTGCACTGATATTTTAACTTCCTCACCATCTTCATAGCTAGTGCCCTGGAATTGTTTGTCGTAGTGCAGGCCATGCGGCTGGATGCTGTAGTTTCTATCAGCTTTATTCATGAACGTCACTCTGATCGTATCTCCTTCCTCCGCCCTCAAGACGGGACCTGCACAAATACAAAGGGCAGGGTCACCAGACAAGAGTCATTAAGGGAACTGAAAGACGAGTCACCGGCGCAGAAACGGAAGCATGCCTGTGAAACTGAGAGTCAAGCCTCACCGAGGAGCCCAAGATGTTGAGAGTCAGGTAACGATGCTTTTGCAGTGGTGAAGGTATTGTCTGTGTACTCTTTGTAAAGCACTTTCATGTAGAGGCCTCCAATCATCCCATTAACGTTTCCAAAAAATATCTCAGAGGAACTAAGAGTGGAAGAGTTGGAGAGTGAGGGTGGAAGAATATGGAGCACAAGAGACAAGGAGAAAGAGTGAATTGGACCGGAAGGAATTTGCAGCCCTGATGAGGCTGTGGTTTCATTCTGCAGAAAAAGTAAACAGAACGAGAAGTTAGTGGGCATGTTTAAAATAATTCTAAACAACGATATAAAAACAACCATCCATCAATCTCTATAGTGTTTACTCCATGTACAATACAAAGGCATCTAACATCAGGAATGACGCTCACACGCAGCGAGTCCAGCGGCCTTACACAAATACAGGAAACACTCTTCAGAGGTTAGGGAAGGCGTAAAGGAAGCCCCATAATGGACAGTGATTTATTGTATGAAAGCAAACAATGTCCATCTCACACATATTATACCTCGTGACGCTACCGCCTAGCTACAGTGCACCCATAGTAATTTGAGACATTTAATGTAATTGTTTTTCGAGGGTTAGTGCTGTGAAAAAAAAAACGAGATTAGACAGTAAATCTGGATGATTTATAATCTCCACAGACATTATGCAGTAAAACACGATGACAGACATAGCTGGGAGACGGCTATAAGGAAACCTTGTTCTGGGTCAATGTCTGTTTGTACTTCAGTAAGCTTTTTTTTTTATTGCAGTCATCATTGATGAGGGCGGATGCCGCAGTGCATGACTCAGAACGTAATAGGGTGTCTGCACACCTGTCGGCCTCAGTCAGGGACACGTTGTTAATCAGGTCCTTCCCTGAGGGAGCGTAGTTCCACAGGACCTTCTCTGCAGCCAGGAAGTAATTCCTCACCACCCTGTCCATCACTGCGGAGTTGACCTCGGTGCCACACGATTTCACCTCGTAGAAGGCCTGCATTCCAGCTACAAAGGATAAAACACAATCAATGCTCAGACTATAAGTCACGGGTACAAAGCAAAAGCTTGTACTGAATCTCAACCTTTTGCTACATTTTAACATCTCAAACAGGATAAACTGAACAAGATTTGTGAGTGAGTGACTTGTGCTTTCAACACTATCATGTAGTTTTTTTTCCTATCATATTCTCCCCTTTTTTTTTAAACCACAGAAATATGAGGATGGAATGGAAAAGCCGGCGTGACGCAAAACTATGGTATTGTGCTAAGCATTGTTTCTAACATGTTGAGTAAGCGGGGTCTTTAAGGAGAACTTTAAATGACTTTAAACAGTCAAGTCCAGACATGTCAAAAGAGGAAATGCAAACGATGATTTCATTTGGGTTTGACAAATAACCTCAAAAAATGCATTCGCCTTGTCAGCAACTTTAAAACCATAAAAGAGGTCAAAGGCGATCCAGAAATCAGAGGTCAGGCTCTTTACCCATCAAGTGGTCGTTAACTTGGCAGGTCACCAACCACTTTCCACTTGCTCTTGGGGTCATCGCAGCAGTAACAAACGTGGCAGGGAACAGGCTGAGCACGTCTGTGCGGTGGCCACGATCGAGCAGCGTATTCCCGTGGAAAAAGGCGGAGTGAATATCCACCTCATTGCCCATGCCGAACAAATGCCAGGCCACTGGCCGATTCTGGCATAACTCGATTCCCGGCAGGTTGCCAAACATGAACCCATTAATAGCTGTCAAACAGAGAAAAACACAGACAAGAGGCTCAATGTAAGGTTGAGATAAGGATTGCGTAATACTGAAACAATGCAGTCATGTGACTTCCTCTGTGACCTCTCCACCTCCTCTGAGGTTCTGAGCAGATACCAAAAGTTTGTGGGAAATAGACAACTGTTTGGTCAATATCCAGAGTGGAAATAAAGCATTTGAGTGCCCTTATTTTATGGTGATGGTGATATTTTCAGCGGCAGTGCTTTAAGTGGGCCAAACAGATGAAGACATGCAATCCTTGGTGGAGACAATAAAAGCTAGAGACGCTGAAAACTGCAAAAGAGTCAAAATATGTCAGTAAACTTAGTGTGTGCTCTTTAATTTTAGCATTAAACAATCTCACCGTGCATCAGGTTGGACTCTACAAAGTCTGGGTCTTCTGGGTCGACTGCGGTCGGATCAGAGCAGCTCTGGATGTTGTCCTCCAGGTACCAACTCAGGTTTTCGTCCACCACGTTGAACATCAGGAAGACATCCTGGTCCACATCATTTCGAGCGGACTCTTTGACAGAATTGTTTTTTTGCTGTCCCTGGACTGGATCGTTAGTGTCCTTCAAGGTTCCTGCAATCATAGAGAAACAACAGATTTACACAGTCAAGGATAGATAAGGTAACATTTAATATTCTCAGTACCTTGGATGTATGATAGGTTGAATGTTTTTCATATGAAGCTTTCTTCTGTGGGTTTTCATTGTAGTCATTAAGGGCTTAAGGTTTGTGAATGTTGGGGTCATTTATCTTAATTATATGGGCAAGGATAAGCAAAAGATGACTGTGACTATTATTAAAGGATACACTAACAAATTTGATTTGACTTAAAATAGCATATTGTGTTTCATACGGAGAAGGAACCAACAATATTTTTGATACATTATGATGAAGTCAGTTAGTTTAAATTATGTGGACACTCAAAAGATAATTATGGCCCTGTTGACTTAATTTTTTTTTAAAACTTAATATAAAACTTCAATTACATTTTTTTACATTAGATTGAAGTAAATGGTCACATTTACTTACCGGTGCTACAAAGTTTTATTTTTATCATTCAATTCTGAATAAATCAAATTAAATTAATGCGAACTCATGCATGCATTCACTTATATAAAGTAAAGAGGAACATCTATAGGAATGAAACAACTTCACACCTTTCTTGCAGGTGAGCAGGGGCCCGATTAGTCCTGTGGCAATTTCCCTGGGAGCATCCAGGTGAGAGTGGTAGACCCAGGTAAGGCAGTTGGCATCGCCGTCTGTGGGGGAAAATTCTGGTCGGACCTCCCAGCGGTACATGTAGCTGCCTCCAGGAGGGACAGAGTCATCCATCTTCAAATTGCCTGATGTTCCGTCTGGGTAGAGCGCCCCTGGTAGACACACGGAACATGTTTATGCAGGCATCTCTGCGTGTCTTCCTGAGTTCATGTCAGCAGGAACGACGGCATCGTCTTTATCAGGGACATTTTTGCTTTAGAAGTGCTGCAGAATGATGCATCAGACAAATCCTTTATCAGCTACAAATCATCACATTCTTCTACAGAGATGAGTCAATGGCTTTTATATCCATGAACCATTGAGCCTCTACGTGTTGTAAGTCTGTATGACCTGACCTCTATACCAGCTTGTACTCCTAACATCCTCCCCCCTCCTCCACCTTCTGACCCAGGGTGCTGTTTTCAAGAACAAGTTGACCTCTTATTGAGAAATGTTCTCTTTGATTCCTTAAAAAGACCTTGGCTGTAATCTGCTGTATTATTAAAGTAATTGAAGGATGTTTCACTTCCCCCCAAAGGCTGTGGAAACTCTCTAGCATTTGGCAGTTGTGTACCAAGTACTGTTAAAGGTTAGAGAAACACCAACAGGAGGTTTTGAAATTGTGCTGTGTCACCATTTCCTATTTTATAATGTCTTAATTGGATTACTTGAGAGACAATAACATTTTTATTCCTTCTTTTTCTCAGAGATTGTCTGGAACAACACATTATGAGAAGATAAGGCTTTGAGGGTAATTTTTTTTTTTTTTTTTTAAGTTGGTATTTAAATAATTAGTTTGAGCAGAATTTGAATCAGTATGTTTGTGAAAAGATTTACTTCCTCTAATAGCTATAAAATGTTGTTTTTAACACGCGAACAAAGTGGCTTTCATTTCCTCCGCCGAGGTGAGGCGGCGGAAATGAAATCCCTGGCGTGTCTGTCTGTCTGTCTATTCAGGGAGTGTCGGGAAGGGGAGGGGGTATAGCTCAGTGGGCGAGCATTTGACTGCAGATCAAGAGGTCCCTGGTTCAAATCCGGGTGCCCCCTGCCCACCGGTCTGCCGCTGTCCTCTGTATATGTTTATTGTTTAAGAGAGAGAAGTTAGTTTTTGATTTGATTATGTTATGATGTGTGCCTTAAGCCGTGGGCCTTCTCACGATTTTATTATGTTCGCATAATGATAATAAAGTATTTTGAATCTTGAATCTTGAATGTTACCAGGAACAGATGTTTAAGTTTTGGTGACAATCCAGAAGAGATCCTGGATTCTGGATCCGTTTGAAATTTTCGTTAACATTGCATTCAATGGAGTTTCACATTTTTGTTCCACAATATCTCAGTTGATTATTGGCCAATGTTTATGGAATTTGACACAGTCATGTAGGGTGGGGACCTTGATCTCACCACCGAATTTCATGCTAATTGGATCCAGAACGATTTTAAGAAAGAAATATTACATTATAACATTGAAAACTCAATTTATGGATTTATAAATCTGTTAAAAATACACATCAACTCTGATTCACTTTTACTTTTCATGGTTGGTGTATAAAGATACCATTTATAACCTTTTGGTGATGATCCAGATCACCATGTGGACGGTGTAAATCCAAATAGGAGGGGAATGAGCTGCTTGGCGGAGGTCTGCGCTCTCTTGAGTGCTTTTCTACTTTAATATAATTGCTATAAAAATAACTAAAAATATATACTTTTCTTTTTAACAATGTTAAAAAGAAGCATTAAAAATTGCCCCTCAGATAAAGATTTCATTGATTTTGAACATGCTGTGTGTGTGTGTGTGTGTGTACTGTTTATATATTTTGTTAGATTTTACCTTCTGCATCCTTCTCATAGAAAACACCGTGGGGATGCATAGAGTAGTTCCTGCTTGCAAAGTTCTTCAAGTGAACCACAATAACATCATCGACCTCGGCTCGCAGTATCGGCCCCAGGAAGCCCAACCAGGAAGGATGGGGGGCCAAATGACTGTAGGTAGCGTCTGTGAACTGTCGGTACATGGCCTTCTTATAAACACTGCCGATCCGGTCGGGTCCGCTTCTCAGAAACGCAGAAGCATGTCTGACATAGAAGGAGAAGAGAGAGAACATGATTGATGATTGATGTGGAGAGGGAGGGGAGTGCAGGAGGAAGAGGAGTATTTCACACTTCTTCACTTCAGAATGACACAATAGCTTGAACCTTTTTTTTCCTCCCTTTAAAGCTTGAGGCACATTCTTTCAGGGGACAAACACACAAGAGGATAAACTTTTACATACTAATAATAAAAAAGCAGGTTATGGAAAGAACAGCAAGAAAATAAAATACTCTCTATTTTATGCAGAGTTTAAAAAAAAAAATCATTTATAAAATCAACTGTACAGTATCAATACAAATACATATTGTCTCTGGCTGCAGGGCTGTCAGCGATCCGACTTGTCATTGCTGTCATTGCATGTTTCTGTGGGCTAATAACATGTTACAGGGATAAGCAAACAGCTTTGTGATTGCATGTCCAGCTCACAGGCAACAGGGACAGCAAAAGAAGCTTCACATTAGTGAATGGGTGGGCGTGATGAACAGTTTCCCAACAGATGTAGCTGATCAGCAATCACAGTGCCCAGAAAGGGGGGTAGTGGGGGCTGAGAGCTCCCTGTCTTTTGTCTCATTCTGGCCTGTAGCTGTGGACAATGGGATCTCGTGCATGTGTTTGTTTGTTTGCCTCCTCCTTTAGTGCTTCCAGTCTAGTTTTTGGGCCTTTCTTTTCTCTTGTTGAAGGGTTAGTTGAGTTCTGGTCAGGCCGAGGTGAGACCCCCCCCCCCCCCCCTATGTGGGCTGGACAGTGGTGGATCCCCCTGCTTTTGTGTATTTTGGCTGGCCCTCCAGTAGTTAGTTAATGCAGGAGAATGCTTTAAAGTTGGCCGGTTTAGTCTAAGAAATAACCTCGTGTGCCCCCCCCCCCCCATTAAAAAAGAGGTTCAGGTGCAGAACACTGTACTAACTGATGTAGGTGTGCATAGTTTCAGTAAGATGAGATTTGATGGATGAGAGGTGAAACGCCTTCAACCAACCCGAAGCAAGTCCATGAGTTGATTCTTGTTTTGCTCTTCTTGATTTAGTGCTTAAAAATAAAAATTAAAAGCATTTCCCAAATAATTGTTTGCTTCTAGTAAAAGATACATGAATGACGCCTGTGAGAAAGTCACTGGAGTCTGTCGTCTCTCCTGATAATCTCACAACATCTTTGCTTCCAGGGAACCGCAGACAGTGATTAGAATCAGAACTCACTCATCATTCTCCACGCGTTTTCCGTTCAGCAGGTTTTTCCCACTTGGTGCGTAATCCCAAACGTCCTCAATGATCCCCACATAGTAGACAGTCTCCCTGCTGCGCTTCTCTCCCGCTCCGGAGGAGGACGGGAGAAACAGAGCGAAACCGGCCAACATCCCCAAAATCCGAGCCATTTCTCAGGAGCCCGGACGCGCCGCTCCGCCGAGGTTCGGGAACAAGTCGGGGAAGCTCCGAGCGCCCTTCTGGAGAGGAGTGAATCAGCAGTGCGCGCCGGCGCCCCGCGATTCATGAAACTATGATGCGGGAAACAGTTATCCCATTCAGCCTCGCAGTGACGCAGGGACGGCCTCTGGCGGTCCCACGCGTGCAGGGGACGAGACACGCCCACCCCGTGCACGCGTCGCGTTGCGCGCTCCTCATTATTTCAAGATGTCATTAAAATCGCCTGCAGGGAAATGAGTGTAATTGATCTGTTTATGTTAAAATGCAGACTCATGCGCCGTGCGGGGGGGGGGGGGGGGGGGGGGGGGGTCGTCTGAATTGGGTGTCAATTTTCCAAAGCTGATGAACAAGCACGTTTTAGTCGAATGGTCTCTGGAGGGCACGATTCAGGACCAGGATCCAGAAGTGTTGCCATTCAGATGCTCCGAATTTCACTTTATAAAATGGTTTTAAATGCTGCATTCGAATCAACCCGAAACCTTTTTTTGTGTGTGTCAAAGACACTCCTAAAACCAGGTCCGGAAGATTAATTAAACTACAGTTTATTATTTCTGTTGCGTAATAATACAGTTATGAATGTTGGTAATAACTATAGGTACTGATAGGTTCAAACAGGGCCGTAGATATAAATCGTTAGGGGGGGGGGGGGGGGGGGGGGCAGCCTCTCTTTACTCAGATCACTTCTTAAAAATTAAATGTCTGACTGTATGAAATGTGCAATAAATTGTGATTTACGGACAACCCTTACCTTACACTATTACTGCTGTTGCCATAAACTGGTGGGGGTGGGGGGGGGGGGGGGGGGGGGTAGGGGGGGCTATTGGTTAGGATAAAAAACTCAGAGCTATGAAACTTTAAGAAAATATTTATTAAAGCATATGTTGTGAACATTCTCCAAATTTTTATGGTGTAAATGTATTTATTAGCTAAAATAATAACTATTTAAATAGACCAATAACAGATATTACAACTGTTTCTCCTAAATATACCACAAAATACTACATTTACTCATAGCTGTTGTCTTATAGAGATTCAATGACCGAATGGAAAGTACCTATACCGATACTTCTTTGTAGAGCACGCTTGTACTGCAATGAATTGCTGTAAATGTGAATCAACCTCAGGTCTTTCCAGTTGGGCGAAAGCCTTTGTGGGATTTATCGAATGCTGTACTTGGGATCATTGTTCTTTTGGAATGTCTAGAGACACTCAAGCATTTGTTTCCCCTGGTGATAAGTTTTATTCTGGGATATCCTGCCACTTAATGCAGTACAATTTACCCCCTCGTACCCCTCTTCCTGGAGACAAACTTCCTGAGCATCAGTGACTCACCACCATATAATATAATATTCTATTTAGTTTTATGTTTGAAAGTACTGCAAATCAATTAACTACACATAATACGACTGATGGTATTATTTGACACTTTGCTTTAGTTTCATTGTGTAATACATCAAGCCTAATTTTTGTACATTTTATTTTATCGAGCAAATTTTTCTGATCGGGGCACATGTCAACAAGTGTCTCGCAAAGCCCCTGTATCTGAAGAAGGACAACAATTCAAGTTACGTAACAAATGGATTGTACTCCAGATGGTTTACATTTCTGGTTATCCTATACTTAATTATAAAGCAGCTACAAGGGAATGACAGGAAAGGTGAAGAAGATGTTATAACAGTTTAGAAATGATCGTTTTTAGGACAAAATTGTGATTGCTAGGAAAAAAGTTTCCTTTGATATCTATTGTTTGCAGTTTTCAAGTGTTTATGTATTTTATTGTGGTCGTGCAAAAACCAATGAATTGATTTCTGTAAATTGTTGTAGATGTGAACATGAGCCTGGCAAGAACACCTTTAATTTTGGTAGACCAAAGTAAACCAATATCAAGTTTACATGAAATATAGAACTTTTGAAATGTTCAAATGTTCTGTGGCGACACGTTCAGTTTTTACTGTGAAATCATGTCTATATATTCATCTGGATACTTTTTTATTTATTTTGTTGCTCATTGAATTGTTTTATTTATGTTTTGTTATTTTTCTTTGACTGGAAAAACACGAGTTATCTTGTTCATTATTGATCACTGGAACATCCGGTTCTTGACAGAATCGGGCACGTGCACAGCTCCTTCGCCAATGAACGCGCATGACGTCACGTTTCCGGTCTCCCTCCCAGTGTTGTTGACGGTCGAGAGCAACAGACATGGCTGTCCTCAGTAAAATACCACACAGCTGCTACGAGATCGGCCATACGTGGAGCCCGTCGTGTGTTCAGTCTGCGGCGGACATAGCCACGGCTGCTCTGGAGGTCTCCTTCAAAATATACGTCCCGCTCTACCTGGTTCGTTTGTCTTTTTGTTTAAGCTAAATGTGTCTGAAGCTACAGTTAGCTACCTGTCAAAATGATGCTAACCACTTACCGATTAGAAAGAATTGCCGTTTCAGTATGTACTTTAACTAGCTAGCGTCAAGTTAAACTGTACATTATTGCGCGCGTTACTTTTATCCTCTGACAGACACGCAGCCCAACGGCTAGCTAGCTAGGCACGTATCTCAGGGTGAGCTAATCACACTGACGTGCTGGGTGGAGACTCGCTCGTCCAGTTGTTGTTGCAACACGTTCTCTCTGCGGCGTTCATCAACGGCTTCCAGTGAGACGTTTCTTTGTTTTGCAGATTGCAGCCGTCTTAAGAAGAAGGAAGAAAGAGTACTATTTAAAAAGGCTCCTTCCTGAGATCCTGTGGTCGACCTCCTTCCTCACTGCCAATGCAGGACTTTACATTATTTTCTTCTGCCTTCTCAGGTTCGTTGGGTTCCCCACACATGCCAATAACGCCACTCAGCTGTTAGTATGACAGCCCAGTTAGAAACAAAGTATACCTGATTTTCTATAAGTTTTTTTTTTTTTTTTTTTTAGAAATCTGCTACTGTGTTTATCGCCTGCTTTCAATAACCTCATCACGCCAGGACAGTAATGGCTCACATTTTTATGACGTGATAAAAAGGCTACATTTGATGACTTCTGCACTATACACACACACACACACACACACACACAGCAAATCACATGACAAAGGTTGTTTTCTGTAAAAGTGTAAATTTATATAGGATTGCCCAGGAATGTGAAAAAATGCTTTAACTTTAGGAAACTTTTGGGAGGATTCCACTCCTGGTCTGCCGGGTTTTGGTCGGCGTTGCCTGCTTCTTATATCGCCATCCTCGTGGAACGTAAGAGCAGGTGAGATTCCTGTTGCTTTACTTTACTTTATTTTACTCTGCTTTCAAAGTGTTTTGATGTTTTCGACAGAATCACATTGACAGCACTACTGTGCAAAAATGTTACCTCTTTTCAGGATCAAGTTATTTTGCTGAATAGATTTCAAGTGTCACTCATTATTTTTAGTTTTCTAAAAATCCACAATGCTGATTGAGAATTGCTCTCTCCCCTCAACCCCCACCAGGAGAGGACTGTTGACAATATACATGGCAAATCTTGTAAGAGCCCATCTTTTAATTTAAATTCTATTTTTATGTGTAATGATGTTTATCTATTTCCTTATCTATTAATAAAATAACACTGTAATCTTGTCGTCAGGCCACTGAGACTTTGTTCCGCATGGCAATGACGCGAGGCATCGTCACACCCATCAAACATGGCGAGGTAGGATGAAAGGCTGACATTAAGGTGAATAACGGAACCCTAAAGAAGGATCTAATGGGTGCAGCACATGAGTTCAGATGTGGGACAACAGCAACTCTCCAATATGTTGTGCTGACGAACGAGCGTTTACTTTAGCGATTAGCGACGCTGCTCTACGTGTCGGTGATTTAGACATTTTCACGCTTACAATAACTTCACGGCTGTAAGTTTCCTGTTTCATCAAAGCGGCAAAACCAAAACGGATAGTCCTCTGAAGAAGCAGAATTAAACCTTCGACTTCTGAATGAAGTTCAATGGACTTTATCAGGAGGAGGGCTGCGTTGTGCCGGTTTCACCGTATGAACCTGGACTTTGATACATTTAGCATTAGCTCTTGTCCAATCGTTCAGGGAGGTGAAGTAATCGATGGAATCTGTGCTGCTCTGCCTGAACGCACACATTAGTCCCCCTCGATGGGAAGAAGCTTCACCTTCCGTCGCTCCTCTGGAAGCCTTCTACTGTTAATCAGCATTTACAGACATTTTGAATCCCCACCACGAGTCTCTCTTGTCTTTTTGTTCCCCAATAGGTGCTGCTGTTCTGCCTCACCGCATCGCTCTACATGTTCTTCTTCAGGTCAAGAACATAGACAGATTCCTGAAGTTAATTGTGAATCACTTGTCAAGCTGGCTATTCTGAATGATATTGTACTTGAGAACAAAGAACGAGCGTTTCAAGATGAATGTAAATGTATTGTTTTGTGCCGCAGGAGTAAGGATGGTCTCAAAGGCTTTTCGTTTTCTGCATTAAAGTAAGTTGTACCTGCTACCGCTGGTACTTTTCAATTTAGATGGCTAAAGCTTACAGATGGGGGGGGTGCATTGTCTGTTACAGGTTCATCATTGGGAAGGAAGAGATCCCCTCTCAGCCTCTCATGGAGGAACCCGGCTGCACGAGGTCTCATGAGGGGGAAATGACTTTGAAGGAGACGGAGGAGAGGTCAGCAGAAAGGCCCGGCTCCTGGAGGAGGGCTCTGCTAGGCTACATCAGAGAACTGCTCCAATCAGTGTGAGCTTTATACAGTCTTTAAACACAAACATGTGGGTTGGCACAGAATGCCTAGTGTTGACTTTCTCTATTTTATAATCCAGATGCAAAAAGGGTCCAAGGCACAGATGTTGTAAACATTACCAAGACAACTGCATTTCCTACTGCCTTAAAGTGAGGCTTTCGCACTAATTCTATACTATTTAATATTAATGAACCGGAATTAAATACTTGTTTTTTTGGATGTTGCAGGGTTTTGTCAGGATGTTCAGCATCGGCTTCCTGATTCAGTGTTGTCTTAAAGTCCCCTCAGCATTTCGCCAGATGTTCTCTAAACCCTCGCGGCTCCCTTCTCTATTCTACAACAAAGAAAATTTCCAGCTGGGGGCCTTTCTAGGATCTTTCGTCAGTATCTACAAGGTAGATTTTCTGTTTTTCATTCAAAATGTTTGCCTTTTTGTACAATTATATTCCCTACATCCATTCTTGCTTTGAGATCAGCCAAAAAAAAAAACCCAGTGATAAATAATTGCCTCAAAGTTAGTCAATACATACGTTAATGCACTACAAATACAATAAGTGTCAAATGTGTAGTTCTATCTCCTGAAAGATGCATTTGACATGTAGCCACTGATTTCCTCTTCTTTTCTTCTTTCACTCAGGGAACCAGCTGTTTGTTGCGCTGGCTGCGTAACATCGATGATGAGCTCCATGCACTGATTGCAGGTAAGACGGGATCATCCAAACCTTAAATTAAAGTCCGCGTCGTAGAGCAATAGTCCTTTGATGGCTCAGATGTACTTTGTCTTCTTTTTTTTCCCCATCCCTGTCTTGTAAGGCTTCCTGGCTGGCACGTCAATGTTCTTCTACAGAAGCACGACGATCTCCATGTATCTCTTCACAAAGCTGGTGGAGGTAAAAAACAGAACTGGCAGTGAACATATAGAGCTTGGAGCTCTCCTTAACTGCTCAATACCAGCACAGAGTAATGTTATTAGTGCTTTTTCTTTATTAGGCCGGTTATCATTAACAGCATACCGAATCTGTCTGTCTTTAGACTCTGTACTTCAAGGGCATCGAGGCCGGACGCTTCCCCTATTTTCCTCAAGCAGACACAGTTCTGTACGCCGTCTCCACTGCTATCTGTTTCCAAGCTGTAAGTAACACACACACACACACACACACACACACACACACACACACACACACACACACGGATGACTACACTAATAATCAAAAGCCAATTCAGAAACTGTTTGTGGGTGGATTGCCCAGGCCACTTTGCTCACCTTTGTGAGCACCGATTGCGTTTCTCCTGTCTTCACGTGATTCATTACTTTATCGCGTCTCCTGTCGTGCTATCACTGCTGACCTGACCCGCTGTCTGTCACCACGCCCTCCATTGTCCCTGTGTAAAAGGTTCATGACTAATCCAACGGAGCTGAAGTGAGCATAAATATAATAATTAAGAAGCGTTTCTGTTAAACAGGCTGTGATGGAAGTGCAGAACCTCAGGCCTGCCTACTGGAAGTTCCTGCTGCGTTTAACAAAGGGCAGGTACGGATATCTGATTGTCGTGTTTATCTGCTGATTGTATTTTTGTGCCAGATTTCATTTTCTGTCTCCCGTCGTAGGTTTGCTCTGATGAACAGACACGTGCTGGATGCGTTCGGGACCAACGCTTCCAGGGACTTTAAAGGCTTTGTACCAAAACTGGACCCTCGCTTTACCACGGTGCTTCCACCAGGGGCCGACATCCAGCTCGGATGACTTGGAATTTGAGACTCTGATGTTGATAAAGGATATCTTAGCGTTTTTTTGTTTTTGTTTTCCCCAAAATAACTTTTCAAAGATTGACATCAGCTCAGAAGTGGTAATGTCATTTTATATGATGGAATACGTTTCGGAGGGTGTACACGTCAACGAAAGCATATGGGAAAAGGTTAACGAGTGAAATAAGTGAAAAATTGAACCTTTTTTTCACGCTTTTGCTTGGATTTCACTGAGCAAAACTTCTCTTACTAGTTCATCATGATGTTTCTACATTTTGCAAGTTACCTGCTTGCTTTTCCTGACTAAACTCAGATCGTCTGGTTGAAGAGTGTCATCTTTCATGTCGGAAGGAGAATCACATGTTTTGAGGCTAATTTAGCAGGTTTAAGATTTGTTGATGTATATAATCATGAAGCCTTATCAAATGTTTTATTGCTTTAGATCTAATGTTTTTCAACATTTAGCCTTTGTGTGCTCTTTGTATTAATTGTCTGTTTTACTTTAAACGGGACCATAATTTCATAGATACACATTAAGCCATAATAAATAAGATTTAGTACCAGGAATTGAGAGCATCAACCCATTAGGAAACTTTACGTCCGACTCAGAGGGTACATCCACATTTCTACCATTGATAATCTACACTTGGCAAAATTTTTTTTACCAATGTAGCTGGCCACTCGTAATGTCATTTAAAAAGACAGTGGAACATTTGAGTGTTGGGGAAGAACAAAGGATTTTTGGTAGTAAATTCATTTATAAGGCTGAAATTTAAATGTAAATAAGAAAGAAATTCTACCATAAAATGGGAAATAAAATGTTTGCTTGCTAGTAAACCGACTAATGAGATGACTAATATTGGATCACACACAAATCGAACTATTGAGGCAGGAAAAACTGAGTCCATTCACAGCACTGGATATCTTTAAAAGATGCATGAACAATCACATTCCTGCCATACTTTAACTTAACAGATGGCGTTCTTTAAGTGTATTACGGTAATCTGAAAGATCTGTAAGACATAATGCAGTCATATATATCACACTAATACCTGATGTTTCTTCTACCTCTGGTTCGTAGTTAGTTACACATGTACTCTGTATTTAATGCAGAAACTGAATGTCAAAACAGGTTGGAATAGAAAATAGGATTTGAAAGCGCAGAAGCGCCTTTAATTTACAAATGCATTATATGCAACGTTTTCAAAACAATACTTTATCGCCAATACTCTGTGATACAATGCACACGATCAAATGCCCAAGCGACAAGGGAGACATTATTTTCCGACCCAAGTAATCCTCCTTAAATTCAATGTTCTGAACTAGAGAATGTTTCCTGCACAGAATTATCCAAGGAACAACTGCAGTCAGCCTTGAAGAGTCATTCTCCAGAGGCCAAGCATGATTTGGGTTAAATATATTCCTGTCTCAGATGAGCTTCAGAAGCGGTGTTTGCTCTTGCATTTTGGCTGTCGGTTACAAGGTGAACTCTTTTGCACATTGATTAGGAAACTGTTTACTGAATAATTTGGTGTCGCATTGCTTTCCTCAATCTAACAACGATTCTGTTTTATGAATAAAATGCACACAGCTCTGCCTTTGTGAATTTTCTTTTTTTTCTGAAAGATGAGACTTTGTGCCAGAATTAAATAGTTCTGCTTTGAATGAGATTATGAGATTAGGTAGCCTCATTAAACCAGTATTTCAATTCCTGCACAATACATTTATAGGCTATCTATGTATTGACAAATGTAAGACAGCAGTAGTTTTCCATTACACTTCAGTCCAAAATGAATCTCACCTTTATATTAGAACTTGTTCGGTATTTATTGAAATGTAGTTTCCGCATGTGTTAGTGGGGGGCAGTGTTCAGCGCACAATTTAGGGCACGCCAAAAGAGTAGAAGAAGAAATACATAACGGAAGTTGGTGTGACTGCACACTTTATACTTCCGGTTTTGATTTCTATTTCGAAGTAAAATTTGGTGACTTGAAAACGTCTGTCATTAAAACTGTTTACCAAGGCATTCATGTGTAAGAAAATATTTGCGCGTATTTTCCTGTTAATTCTGGATAAACTACAGACAGATGTGTGGAAACGGTCCGCTTTAACGAATATTTAAATTCGTGAGGTTGGCGCGTTGCATTTAAAGTTTTGGCCGGAAACTCTTGTTCCACGCAACAGAGAGGCTTGTTGATGTGACAAAAGCAAATGCACGAGCCCTACTATGGTGAGACTATAGCCCCGCCCTAATCTGCCTTTAACTGGTTTACTCCTAATTCCATGATGACGTAACAAACGGTACCAGCCAATCAAAGGCAAAGTAGAGTTCGTCTTACCTTCAACGTAGTAGGAGTCGGCATTTAGCAACCAGTAGCTTTCGCTAATGAAAACAATCTATTGTAGCCTTTGAAGAGAACTGAACTATTTTAAAGATTAATACGTATCGATGGGTGGCAAAAATAAACAGCGAACTAAAGGAAATGTTCGGGTAAGTACCGATGTCTGTTCTGGTGTTTAAGAAAGACTGTCAGCAGCGTAAGCTAATGCTCTGCTTGAAGTTAACATGAACTAAACGCTACGTGTGACTCTTTTCACAGCCATTTCACAATGACAGTAATTTGTACCTTACAGGTACACGTAGACACAATAGTTACTATTTGGAAGGCTTTGTGCTCTTGATAGCATCCTTCTGTTTGAGGATTTTACATATCGTCGTTGTACTCAGCTCGTACTGGCGTGCTAAATCACTTTAAACCGATGGTTTCATGCTTCATCTCCATCGTTATCGTTTTTTTTTTTATTGCCACTGCCATTTCTCGCTTTCTTTGGACCATCACTCCACCTCCAAAGATTTAGTGACAGCCACAAAAATAGAGGGAGCTCAAACAACAACCTGATTACCCCCTCCTATAGGACTAACATGGGTAAATCATCTTTTTACAATACGGCCACCCAAGGGTGGAACTGTTTGACTCCTGCCCTCAAAACATGCACCTCTTTGGGCTCCTTCAAAACGGCCCTAAAAATACACCTTTCAGGGGGACAGAAACGGAGATGGACATCACAACTCTCTCCGGATCAAACCCCCCCCCCCCCACCCCCCTTTTTGTCCACCTACGTTGTACATAGTATGTGTCTTTGTAATATGTTGTTATTTTGCATCTGTGGTGTAATTTATTTTTATTTTGTTGTTATTTTGCACCAATGAGTACTTTAATATTGGATTTATTTTTAGTTTTATGTGTATTGTTAAATGTCGATGGTTTATGTACTAAGGTATTTCAACGGAAACAAGACCGCAAGGGCTTTTTGGAAATGCTCCTCTTAGACAGGATGTTTGACTGTATTTGTACTGTAATACATGCTACTGTGTGACTGTACTTGTACTCCAACATTCTATCTAATAAATATATTCATCATCATCACTTATAAGGAATACTCACAGATCGAGCCACAATCACGTAAATAATGGAGACGAGCACGGAAGGTGGCGAATACCCGAACTGGTAACAGGTTTGCTCGTGTCTCGGAACACTCGTACTGTATGTCGAGGTATTACTGTACTATGTTTTTTTAGGGGTATTTGATTAAAATCATCCAATCTCTCCCTCTATCAGCCGTCCAGTAGCAGCCGAGCTGCCGAGGCTCTGACTCGGGACGGCGGCGTAATTCCCGGCTTCATGGGCTTCGGCACGGCGGTCAATGTTCAGCGGAGTTACGTCCCCGCTGTCCACGGCGCGGAGGACATAGATAACCTCGTGGATGCTGACTTCCGTCTGGTCCTCAGGAAACTGTCCAAGAGGGACGTTGTCACCAGAATGAAGGTGAGTTCATTTTGGATAACTCTCATTTTGTCCATAGAAAACACCTCAATAGTTATGTGTCTACTCTAAATGGCGCGCATTCTTCTCAGGCTGTGCAGGACTTTGGGTCTATGTGCCAGGAACGGGATGCAGAAGAGGTTAAAGGCGTCCTGCCTTACTGGCCCAGGATCTACTGCAGGATATCAGTGGTGAGCTGCTCACTCACCACGAACCTCTGGAGCGTTCTCCCTCTCTGCCGAGCAAATTAATGTCGAATGTAGAATTCCAGGGACAAGCGGGCAGCTTTCAAAAAAGTTAACATCGAAACCCTGTGTCTATCAGGACTGTGATCGGCGCATCAGGGAGGCAACCCAGCAAGCCTTTGAACAGCTGGTGCTCAAGGTGGGACGCAGCTTGGCCCCCTTTCTGAAGAGCCTGATGGGCCACTGGATTCTGTCCCAGTGTGACACTTCCACTCCTGCAGCCTCTGCAGCATGTCGGGCCTTCGAGGCTGCGTTCACAACCGCCAAACAGCCCGAGGCGCTCGGCTTCTGCAAAGAGGAAATCCTCAACGTGAGTAGTTGTGGTATCATTAGTGTAAAAACAAAGTCAACCGAGCTGTCATTGAATCGGTTGGAAGTTTAACATTGAATGTTTTATATTCGCAGGTGCTACAGGGTGTTCTGTTAAAGGACACTGCTGATACACTGAGTGATCCACAGTAAGTCAGAAGCTAAGCTAATTATAGCATCTGTGTTCATCTCTCTCTCTCTCTCTCTGTGTCTGTGGACACTATGATAATGCGTTCTGTCACAGTCGCTGCTTCCATCTGCTCTCCAGAAGCCTGACAGAGGAGGCGAGAGAAGCCAAATATGTGCGGATGCTGACCAGCTCTCTGCTGGGGGTGAAGAGACTGCTGTCCCTTCTGCTCCCGAGTGACAGGACGGCCCTCGAGCAAAGACTCGCACATCTTGTTAACTCTGGGAAGTTCTGGAAATACAGCAGGCACCAAAGTCCACAGGTACTGGCACAGAATAGAGCTGGCTGCTTCCTGTGACAGTTGGCACGGGCACGCCGGCGGTTCTCGAGCTGGTCTCTTCGGTATATTCACATATTGCAGTTTCTTTCACCTAAAATGATTTGTTATTATGCATTTGTTACCGATTCCTGAGCGCATACGGCTTCATTTTAATATGGATCTGAGTAGATTGTGGTGGAGTGAAGCTCGATTAGGTGCTCTGGTCACGCTGCAGTTATATGTAAAGGAAGCATTTTAGGGAGAAGCGTCGACTATAGAATAAAATGTGTAACACTTGGATGTATTCAAACCAAATCAGTTATAGCTTTTATTGACTGTGATAATAACTATTCTCTGTATCGCACCACAGGTGCGAGGGGCGTTCTTCGAGACGGCGTGCGCTCTGTGTGAGTTCACTCCCCGGCTGGTCGAAGCCGAAGCAGCTCGACTTTGCCCAGCCGTTCTCCTCAGCGCCGATGACACGGATCCTGCGGTGTTTCCTACCGTTTGGCGGGCGGTTCTCCACGTTGTGTCAACAATCCCGGTAAACGTGCACTTCACAGAATGACAACACCGATGCGGTAATATTTATGGTGCTATTTTGTCCGACGTCTGTGTTATTACAGTAAACTTAATAAGTAGTGCAAGAAAGAATGACACCTGCCAGAACTGGTTGAGTCATAAGTATGTAGATAGCGATGATGATGAATCGTGTTTTTATCAGGCCGGTTTATAGTTCTGTTGCGCCTAACCTTATATTTTCCTGTTGCTATTTCAGGGTTGCTGGACACATGTGAATGCTAAGAAAGGATTCTTACCAAAACTTTGGGTGCTTCTGAAAGAGGGTGGCAAAGGCATGGCTAAAGCGCTGCACCCCAGTTTGATGCCCCTCCTCAGCAAACTGCCCCAAGAGGTCACCGAACCAACCTTGGACTTCTACACCGTCTTCTTCACTTCATTTATACAAGGGTGATTTGTTTTTTCTTTCTGTGTGGATCCATGCTCGGCTGAATCGTACATTTAGAGATTGTATAAATATTCTGTAACGTTTAAACGTTTGAAGCACAAACCAGTATTTAGTTGGGATAAAAGACTTGGGATGAAGTAGATTGTAAATGGGTCACGGAATGGGAGTGGTTTGTGTCAAATGGGTCCAGGTCTGATAAAAAGGTTCCGTTCAAGCACAGTAAAAGGGGGAACCGCTTCACAGTCATGGAGCTGCAACGTGATTGTTTTGCCTGCACGTTTTGTTTTGTTTTCTTGTAAATCCTATTTCCGGTCTCGTCCTTTCAGCAAGGATGTTTGTGCTTTTGTCTCAGTCTCTCTAGTGAGCGCGCAGCAACGAGCCCATCAGAAAGTGCAGTTATAGTGACTTCGGTTGTCGAGTGCTTGAGATACTGCGTGATGTGCCACATTCAGCAGGAGGAGGGTCACGGAGAAATCCGGACCATGCTTATTTCACAGCAGGTGGGCTCACACAGTCCCACTTTCTTTTTCTAAAAGGTTAAATCTGTTCGAGTCCATCCACACCTTTCTTACACGTGTCCTTTTGCGTGTTGCCTTTTAGCTCCTGCCGCTCCTGGAAAAGGCCATCAACAGTCCCTCCCTACAGAACGGTCCACTTTTCCTTCTGGTCACTGACATGCTTGCGTCCTGGGAGAAGAAGGCCGGTTTATACAGCGACGGTGAAACAAATGGCAGCAAGGATGTCTTTCAGGGGCTCCTGGCAGTTTTCTGGGAGGAGCTTGGTGCCATGTTTGTGCGTTATGCTGACAGGGAGGAAGCAGATGCACAGGCTTTGGAAGGCATTGCCGCTTTGTTGCAGGTGAGATTTGTTTCGGTTCAGACACGATCCCTTCTGAAATGTTGTCACCAAGGATACAGCCGATCAGTGAGTTCAAATGAAATAAAAATTCAGGCCAGCGAATCACAAAATGTCTCCATAAATGTTTGTAATGTGTTTTCGTGTTTGTCTCCAGGTGATGCGCTACCCGGAGAAAGTAAAAAGAAAGCACATCCTGAAGAAGAAATCTGTCAAGATTTGTTTCTCCAAGCCGGAGGACAATGAGAACGCTGGAGTTGAGGGCGATGCTGTCGAGAAGCCTGCGAAGACGGTTCTGAATGAGGAGACATCTGGGTCCCCGCAGACCCAGCATTTTGAGGATGTGGTGTGCCAGCTGGCCCAGCTGTGCCTGGCGCATGTGAAGGAGACAAAGTCTGAGAAGCATCTTGTTTTCCTCTCCCTTCTCCTGCAGTCTTTTCACACACCCAGGGTCTTCAGAGTAAGTCGTACTTGATCATTCGTGGTCGAAGGGCAGTTCATTATCAGTTGTGTTCATATGTTCGAAGGTGATTCTTCTCAGTGAGTTTGCAGGATTTAAAAAACGCAAAGTTGAAAGGGATGAATTCAGTATAAAAAACGCTAGCGTGATCCTTTCAGAGTGCATCTTTCAAGTCTCGGGTTTTTAGCATCTCTCAAATGTAAATCTCCCTACATTGTGCAGACATTGGTCCAATGGGATGATAAGGCAAAGGATGAGGTGATCATGAAGAACCCGGCGATGCAGTTCCTGCTGCAGCAGGTGGTGCCGTGGCTGGCGGAGGAAGGGCGCGGCGACACCAAGCACCTTGTGGAAATGGTGTTCAGTTCACTCTGCTGCTGCAGCAGGCAGGAGACCACGCGCATCCTCAATCACATCGCCACGGTAACAGAAACATAGAGCTTTCATGACATGACCTGATGCCACTTCAATGCTGATTTGCTGTTTCCGTGCTGACCTTCATTCTGCTTTCTAGATGGATTTACAGTGGGGCGTTATCCTTCAGATTATACAGCGGGTATGTTATTCTGCTTGACGCACCCTTTCACCTACCGAATAATAGCATTTCCATTGTTTTCAATGTGCTACTGCTCTGGGTTCTTTCAGGCACGTGCAGCTCCTGATTCTCTGAGGAGCTGTGGCGATTGGCTGAAAGGCCCCGTTCTGGGAGAGCTGCTCCTGGCTTTGGCTGAGGAGCTGTGTGAGGTGGGACGCATCCCCTCCAGGCTCGTGTCCCCTACAAACGACCACGGTTGGACGCTTATCAGCCTGGTCCTCTCGCAGCACCACAACAATGGTGAACGGTGAATTTTCATGGATTTTGTTATTAGTTGGCAAATCTTTTTCTCATCTTTTGGATTTTGTTTTTTCTTTTGTTTTCTTGTGCAGAGCCTCTGATTGGGCCCGTCTACATGGGAAAGATCTTAGAGAAGCTCCACACCACTCTGTCTGAGACCAAAATTCTGTCGGACGCAGGCAACATGGAGCCGCTCATCTCCTTCATTTGTGACGTGGCCTCCACGTTCTTCTCCTCTGTACAAAGCTGCCTCCTGCTCCCCTCTGCTGAGGAACTCCTGCTCACCGTCTTTCATCTCACAGCCCACGACCAAACAGCCAGCCTCCTGTCCGGTAAGTAGCTGCACAGCCGACGAGCTTGCTGTATGTACTTGTCAAAGTAGCTGAACGGTTGCTTCATGTTGAATTAACTTTGAGAGAGTCACTTTTAGATAAACTGAGGAAACTGTGCGTTGCTGGGGTTCGGACTTTGGTCCACCACTCTGATGACGAGATCAAAGCAGGTGGATTCCTTCATTCTGCAGCCACATGGACGAAAAACCAACTCCTCTCTGTTTCACTTGACACGAAAAGGTAACAAACCCCTTCCCCCTGAAACGTGATTATTCTTCATCTCAAGATGTGCTTCTTCACGTTATATTTTAGTTTGCCGGTTCTGGTTTTGGCTGTTCAGACCGTAGTGGAGACGATCGCCTCAGTCTGCAGCAAAAACTCCTGTTTGCTCATCCAGTTCTTCAACCAGTTGATGCCCAGTGAGGCAGAATGGACACAAATCAGGCGAGCCTTGCCTCCCCAGGTGAGCCAGACCGCCATCAGTTAAAAAAAAAGAACTCATTCAGACACTTTCATACATGCTGCAAAAGGATTTTTGCCTTCTTCAGATCCTAAACACTTGGCATTGGTGCATTAATATTTCTCGTTTTTTTCTTCTTCTTTATTTGCAGTGGGTCAAAACCCCGTTACTTTCCAGCTGCCATCGTGGAATTTGTGAAAATTCCTCCATTGATATGTGGAAGTTTCGGTTGTCAGCCAGGTTGCCTGCCCACCTGTGCGCCTCTGCCCTCTTAGGGAAGATGGTGCATCTTGTTGCATCCGCACCTTATGAAGAAAAGGACACAGCATGTCCATCAAACAAGCTAAACCTGAAGTGCACAGGTACACACAAGTTACGTTTTTCTGTAACTTTCTTTTTTATATAGCCATTTATATCATTGCATGATGCTCTTTAATGCATTTGTGTGTCTGCTTTCCTTTTGCAGTTTCAGAACTGTTGTTTGCACTGCAGTGGTGCAAGGAGGTGGAGTACAGCCCTTCGGTAGTGGCTGCGTATCACGGCCTGCTGACTGACTGGGGGCTGTCGGAGGGACTCCGTGGCCTGGTTCCAATGAACGACCTGCTGGAGGCGCTCTACTCCAGGTCAGCTCTACCTGTTCATTTCAGACGGAACATTAAGAGATTTTCTACATGAACAACATCCAGTCTTCTTAATATTTGGAGACGTGGCTACTTTTAATTTGTCTGGCAGTAAAGCCTGCCCTCTTCTGATGGAAAGCAATCCCCAATATGTGTGCATTTGTTGCTCTCTAGATCAATGACGGATGGAGGTCTATGGTCACTCACTCTAGAAAACTACATCCACACCGACGACTTGGCAGCGTCCTGTAGTGCCGCGGTGAGGACGCTTTACTGCAGTGTGGACAGGTGAGTCATTTGCGTGTACTTTTGGACATCAAACGTGTTCTTTTGCTACCATGTATTACTTATTGAATGATCTTTGTTTGGTCAGTTTCTTCCCGTTGTCTCGGAGCAAACTGAGCACGCTCCAGGCGCTCTGCCCCACCATGACCAGAGGAGACAGAGAGACCATCGTTACCCGCACCGCCGCTGGAATACTAAACTGGCGAGATGAAGATGGTAAGAAAACACACACTTAGAATTGACTACAAAATGCACATTTCATTTTGAACCAAACGCAAAACTCTGGACTGCGTGTTACAGATGTCTTTGGGTGCCTGGCCGGACTGCTCTGCTGTCTCGGATCAAATACTCCGGTGGAGGAGAAGACTCTGCAGGCGGTTCTGGCTACTGTGATGGAATGGAGGAACAGCAAGGAGGGCTGGTTCCTCTTTGGCAGGTAATATAATCACAAAATGTTTCTACATTGTTGTCACAGAGATATTGATTTGTCACGCCTATATATTTCAGCGACTTGTCTGAAGCAACCCCAGAACAGTTGAACCACGCCGCGGAGATGATGCGTTTCCTGTCCTGGCTGGTGACTCGCTGCTCGACAGTTCTCGGTGGCAGTCAGTGGGACTTCTTGCTCTGCTCCATGCTGGCCTGGTTGGAGGTGAGATGGAAGTTACTTGCTTTGTTGTTTTGAGGCGCCGAGGCTCTAAGCCAGGGTCAGCTGCAGGGCAAAGCCTCCGATGACTGTTATGGGTGTAGTTTCCAAGAGGACGCATGTCTCCTTCCTCTCATGGGGCGTGGACTCTCGCACTCTTGATGCATGAATTGTTTCTATTCCTCCTCCTCAACATAAAAAAAAAAAAATCAGTGTTTTATTCTTGTGAAACATTTTCAGCAACTATTATTAATGTCCTGCTTCTGCTGACCTTCACCAACGTTGACCTCATTCCCATGTTTTGTGTTCGCAGGCTGCCTGCGATAATGTGAGCAGCTTCTGGAACCCGTGGGTGCAGCTGTTCGTGTGCGAGAACACGGCATTGGTTATCAAATTGAACCACTTCTTTGCGTCATCTTCGCCTGATGTTCTCGAGAAGCTGCCTCCAGAACTGGCTGGCGAATGGAGAGACTTCTTCATAGAAGGAATCTACAGCCTGATGCTGCCTCTACCTATCAGCATCACAGGTGTGTGTGTGTGTGTCTTATTTCAGGAGGCGATGACACAATCATTTGGAGTAGAATAAGGTGCTAATATGTAACTGCCCCGATTTCATAACTTACAAACCATCGCTGAAATGCAGATGCCTTCGCCGACCCGGACGACCCTGCGTTCCCTTTGGCGGTCCTTAAGTCGGTCGGTGTGGCTCTGACGTACGTTCCTGCGAAGCAGCTGAAAGAAAACGCCCTGCCACCACGATTCGTTGCGGACCAAAACACCAACCTGCCCGAGCCGCTGCAGACGCTCCTCAACACCTTCTGTCCTCTGCTGCTGTTTAAGGCCAGGCCTCTGCAGATCGCCGTTTACCACCTGTTAGAAACGTGAGCGTTTGCTTGGCAGCGTGGGGTAACGTTTAAAAGCCCAACAGGAGACTGGGCATGATTGGTCACCTCTAATCACCATGTTTGTTTTTTTGTCAATGCAGGGTCATGCCTCAGCTGCCAGAGTGTGATGGAGAAGGAGACAATAGCAAGTCTGACGATGATGGCGATGAGCCATGCCTGTAAGTTGGGAGGAGGATTACTGGATACTGGATTCTATTATAGCACGAGTTCTAGCTAAAAAATGTCCTGTTAGGTATTTCTCGGTATCTTCAAATGATTCTTAGAGATGATTTATGTTTGTTTCCAGCTCTCCGCCGGCGTCTCTAATGACGGTCCTGTCAACCTGCGAGGAGCTGTGTGAAAGCATCCTGGCAGGCATTCAAGTAGGAGAGTTTGCAGTAGTTCAGCCTCTCAGTATGGAGTACTCCTGCATCCTGGGCTACTTGCTGGCATGGAAACTACTCCTCACTTTCTTCAAGTCCTCCCCTTCCCATGTGAGTGCCTGCCACGCGTCGTTGAGAACAACTTGTACTTACAGTGATAAGCAGCGTCACATTTCTGAATCTCCTCCCGATTTATTGTCAGCTGCGCGCCCACTACGCCCAGTACCTGAAGAAAAGCTGCGCGCTTAATAACCTCCTCCGCCACGTCTTCAAACTGATGCCCGAGAGCCCCGTCTACCCCGGCCAGGGCTCGGAGATGAAGGAGACTAAAACCTTCTTCACGGAGAGCCTGTCTTTGGTCGTTGACAGTAAGTAGCACAAACGGGCCTGCAGGACTTCTTTATACGCATCCTGTGAAATCTAAAATCAGCTTAGATTTCCCTTTCTGCGTTTTTGTCCCTGCAGAGAATGAGGGTGTCGAGCACGAGCTCCAGCACCTGGCCTGCGGCGTGTACTACAGCACCGTGAAGGACCTGCCCGCCATGGTGAGGCTGTGGTGGAACAGCCAGGAGAAGAGAGTGAGCTCAGCCGTGGAGAAGTTCACCATTAAATACATCAGTCCTGTTCTGTCCGCGGAGGAGATCTCGTCTGTCCACGCAAGCACTCAAATGTTCGACAGCATGACTGTAAGTTAGCCGATGCTACGGCCGTGTTACACACGTAGCAAGCAGAAAGGAGATCACATGAAAGACCACCAGTGGCAGACGGTGTATTTAGTTGTGTATCGCGTTACTCCAGGTGAAAGCCCGCTCGGCAGCGCGAGAGGTGATTGCTACCTATTCTGTGGATGACATCTTCATCGAGTTGGTGATTCAGCTGCCGCAGAACTATCCTCTGGGCGCTATCGCTGTGGAGAGTGGGAGGCGCGTCGGTGTCGCCGTGCAGCAGTGGAGGAACTGGATGCTGCAGCTGAGCACGTACCTCACACATCAGGTAGACGCTCGGAAGCTTGAACCCCAAGAGGCCAGTGTTTTGTGACGTCAATTTCAAGCCTTTAATCTCAAATCAAAATCTTTTGGTCACGAGCGAATTGCAGTAAAGATCAAAGGGACCACTAAGACACGGCCAGCAAAGGAGAAAGGGGGTAAAACTAACCAGGAAACTGTGTTTGTGTTCAGAATGGGAGTATAATGGAGGGCTTGGCCCTGTGGAAGAACAACGTGGACAAGCGTTTCGAAGGCATCGAGGACTGCATGATCTGCTTCTCTGTAATCCACGGCTCCAACTACTCTCTGCCCAAGAAGGGCTGCCGGACCTGCAAGAAGAAATTCCACTCGGCGTGTTTGGTGAGATTCTTGTGTCATGTAGCATCAGTTGGTGGGCTTCCAAGCCTCGTCTATGGATATATATATTCTGTTGATCAGCTTTTAGCTTTCTTTTGATCAGTCACGGTAAAGGACAGAGAACAAACTGCAGCTGGAGTAATTGGTGCAACGATGTTTCACCAGGATTTTTTACTGAGACCTAATTGAAGCCACAATTCATAAATCCACAGCCCGGCATTAGCTGAGTCACCATTAGTGGTCAATGTTGCTAATGCATGACAGCAGGCAGTGGAGTTTAAAGTGAACTTTGCTTTTTTGAAAGTGTTCCTTTGCTGAATTTCATATCTTTTGTGTACTTTTTCTCTTTCTACAGTACAAGTGGTTCACGTCCAGCAACAAGTCCACCTGCCCGCTGTGCAGAGAATCCTTCTTTTAATACTCAGACTGTGGTCGAAAAGGTCATGAAAAGGTCCGAGACATGAAAACCTTTGTACCTGCATGCAGCCGGAAAATAATGTAAATAAATTGGATTTTGAACTTGTCTACTTTTCATGGTGTCAAATCAAGAGTACTTGATTAGTGTATTACCATGATTATCTTAGCATTATGGCACTGATATATATATAAATTCTGTTATGTAAAAGCAGTGCACAGCAACAAAAAGCTGATCTGCTATCCTTACAGTGATGTTATACTGTAGTTTCCACCAGACCGAGTACAGAATGAAGTACAATGAATACCTTGTCCAAATGAGCTGCAATGCATGTGCAGAAATATCCAAACAACTGCAACATCTGGCACAAAGTCTGCTCATGCATATTTAAACTTCGTACAAGCATGAAGATGTTCTGCTCACAATATTTCACATCTGGCCTCATCATTAGGCTTGTATAAAGACTTTTAAAATCACAAACAAATCCAGCTATGTGCTGAAGATGCACAAATATGCTTTGTGAGGTTGTATAACAGATTTAGGGCGTCATTACTTTGTCTTATATAAGTTGAAGGTAAACTGTAATGAGCTTCCATGAACTGTTGCAGTAACCTGAGCCTCCAATCGCAGTTCAACGGTATTTCTCTATAACTATTACAGTAAGTTAACCTGTGCTAGTCGCTAAGAACAATAATGTAATTAGCCTCAGCCTGTGGCTGCTGGCGCCAGTCTCCCACACTCATTTATCTCGGGTCCACCTCCTCCTCATGTTGAGTAATTTATCTATTTAACGGAGGTGTGCACTCGTCACAATTGTTCCTATGGCATTAATTATGACAGATTAAGTGTGATCAATGGATTAATCCTTATCATTTGATCCGTGGTTTATGTGCGCTTGCAGGCAAGTGTGCATTTGTAATTCATTATTGCAGTCAGATCCGATCAATACATACAGCCTGCATCCATCATCATTTGCCCATGACCTTTTTTTTTTTTAATAGCCATTGATCTGTTTGCCAGGAATAAATATTTATGCTCAAATCCCCTCTCAGGAGTTTTGACACACACACACACACACACGTACACACTCTCGGACAGCATCAAATCCTATTGGTAATTATCTGCTTGATTAAGCAGTGGTGCTGATTTGATGAACTACAGTTATGGTCACACACACACACACACACACCCAGTGTGTTGATCCCCACCAGAAGATGGCAGCATGAGCCCGAGACGGGAACGACGCTGCTATTTAAGATCATCTGTGCACGATAAAACACAGATGTATTCTATCTGGGGAGGTCAAATTATCCATTCCTTCAGGATTTTATTGTTACATTTCCGTCTCATTTAGTTTTCCACACAAATAGAAAAAAATAAAATAATTAATGGGTGATTATAAAAAGGGGTTATAAAGGGCTCCTGTAGGGATAATTAATTTGCTATCTTTAATTACTGAAATAGATTTAATGACTAAATACAGATACAGTGATGAACGCTGTCGGATTGGGCAGATATAATTTCCCAACACACTTGACTATAAGGACGGGGGGGGCAGTCAACATGGAAACAGTGACTTCAATCATTGTGAGAATCGATGAAAATGGATAATCAATGTGGATACTTTCTGTTAGCTGCTTCTTTTATCATATGAAACTGGTGTTTCTGAACACAAGCAAAGCTTCACAGCTTCAGTGTTGATCAGCAGATTCCTTTCCTGAAGAAGAGCCCAGATGAGATTCTGCAGAGCCGTTGAGACGTCGTCCATCCATTAGCCGTCCTACATTGACCCACTTGCGCGAGGCTGCTCTGCTGGTACAATCTAATTATCAGCCAACCTGTCTGCAACAAACGTCAGTTCATTGGCCTTTGAACCTGATTGGTGGAGGCTCGGTTCCTCCATAATTAGCCAGGCCTACATAGCTCTCATTTAGCCCACCCCCCCCCCCCCCCTGACCCATTTTAAAAGCGTATTAGCATTCAAACCATTTGTTGGAGGCCGGTCTTATCCCAGTCAGGCCTGTCCACAACACTGCAGGCAACCGCTCAGCTCTGTAAAGGGCCTTTGAATTAGTCTTTGAATTAGTCTGTGAGTGTGTGTTTTGTGTATGACTGATGATATTAGTTCTATTGAAATAAAGCCCACATCTTTGAAGCACGCCCCCCCCCCCTCCTCCACCTCTGTGCTCCTCATTGTATAGCATACCTTATGAAATCACAAACCGCACACAATCAGCTGAGTTTGTGGAATGCAATCCTGGGAATCTATCACATAAATTTATCCCGAACATGCCAAATACCTAACATTTGCATGAATCATTATGACTGGGACGGCGGGGTGCTTTGTCTTCCACAGTTTAAATCTAGCATTATCGCGCTGTCATCACATGCAGACCTTTTATGTTTTTCTATTGCCTCAGCCATGTAATAGTGGCATTGAAGTACACCAAAGAGCAGATGGCCGAGGGCGACGTTTACAAAAGACCCTGCTTGGAACTGCAGTGGGTATGTTGAAAAAAGACAATTCTATATTTGTAGACAGTAAAAGAGAAGTTGAGAAATGAATAGAATAAAAAATAGAATACAATGAATGTGGTATTGATCTGACAGAAAGAGGAGTAGCAGTCAAAAGGAGAATTGCAGGTCTTGTCGGTTTCCTTTAGAAATGGTTAAATAAGTCCTGTGTGAAATATTCTATTTGTATATTTTATCAGAATGAGTGCAGAGGAGCTAAATCCTCCCTTTACCTCAACCGAAGCCTCAACACCTTTTAAAAGGGCATTTTAAGCCCAATTGAGCCGACTCTTTCCAAATGCATAGGACCGTTTAAGCATTCTGAAGAGCTGCTTAAGTTCACAGTCGAGCACCAGCGGCACCAGCCTGCCTACAAATAGCACAGGCCGTGTACTTTCTGTCCTGCAAAAAAAAAAAAAAAAAAAAATCTTGCTTGCAGCCGTAGTCAACCAAGCCCAAAGCAGAGCTCTAGTCGACATGGAAATAACAGCATATGAATGAAGCGTAAAGGGAATCTGAGCATGACCAAATCCTTTTAAATGCAACGAGGACAAACACGATACTTCCTGAATATTTTAGGCTACTTGTGCGCATGTGTGTGTGTGTGTGTGTGTGTGCGCGCGTTAACTCCTGCACACAAGCTAACTAGATGCAGGGACAGTAGGGCCTTAGACTTCAGGCAGTCGCTCACTGTGTTCATTCTGCAGCTTTGCTGCTATATATAGGCAGCTCTACTCTTTGTGATTCAGGCAGCAATTAGGTACCAGGCATGCGAATGAGAGCGACCTTTGTCTCGCCCCGCTCCCTTCATTTGGAGAAGCCCACAGACGTGGCAATATAATGCACAAACTCTGTGCACATTGTGATGGAGGCAAATAGCAAAGACTCGTATTCCCTTGAAACAAAATTTGATTTAGTGTTCTATTAAAACGGTCGCGCTCCTTTCGGCGTGATGCTGCTGTTGCTAAGCCCGAGGGTGTCGAGATGCATCATGCTGTAAACTAATCAGGTGTTTAACCGACAGCATAGAAAGGACACCGAGCGGAGGAACACTGGGGCAGAGAACACTTCTATCATTGTATAGCTTTAGTTATTTAATTTCACAATTTAACTGGAGCAAATTGAAGTAATTGTTGTCCATAAGAACTTTAGTTCTAGCCAGAATAGAGGGATGGCAGTGGTTGGGTTGGTGTTTTTCTTTTTTCCTTGTCAAGTGAATTCATCATGTTAATTAAGCTATCAGTCTTGTATTTTAATTCAAACTCTACATATCTTTACTACATGTTATTATAAGTCAGTGGACTCGACAAGACAAGGCCAGAAAGTGAGTATTACAGTGGGTGTGAGTCATCAGTGTCACACTGCTTTAAACATTGGAGGATGCGTTTCAATGGCGTATTTTACTCCAAGAAGTTTAAACGGCCTCCGTGTGTATAGAATAATGTCGCTTTAAGTAATAGCGAGCGACAGAGCTCAGAGCAGTGACGAGGTTCAAGCCAAAGCGCAGCTATATCCTGCTGCTATATCAGGAGTTGTCCAACTGAAATTACTTTGATTACAGTCTAATACGACTCAGGCTTTTCTCGAGGGGGCTAAATTATTACTTTTGCTCATGTTGTAAATGGACTGCACTTAAATAGCGCTTTTCCACCGCTTCGCGGTGCTCAGAGCGCTTTACATGAGGCCTCACATTCACACATTCACACTGCTGCCATGCAAGGTCCCGCCAGACCCACTGGGAGCAATTCGGGGTTCAGTGTCTTGCCCAAGGACACTTCGACATGCAGACAGTCAGAGCTGGGATTCAAACCACCGACTCTCTGATTACTGGACGACCCACTCTACCAACCGAGCCGTGATTGGCTTATCCCCTCAGAACGCACCTCTATCTCGCTGAATCCCAGAGGCAGTGGCGTTACCTTTAATAGACAGCAGGACGTTTCTTACTTTACCAGATCCTTCACTCATTTTATGCCCGTCTTTGCTCAAGTTGTGTAACAGGACTAACTTTCATTTAAGGTTGATTATTTTAACACCGCAGGAATTATGTCACTTATTTGCATCGGTGCATCGGTACACCACAATCTTGGTGTAACTATTATTTTAAATGAATACAGATTTAGTTTATAGCTAAATGGTCAAATAAAAATAGTCTGTGTGTTGTTTACCGGTAATTATTTCTGAAGAAAAGACGCAACGTCCAAACAAAACCTTTCATTTTCTTACCTTTACAGTATATGACAGTTGACTTGATGTCTTCACAGAAGCTGTAGCATTGATTTATCTAGGCTGGCTCTACTGTACTTTTAAGAAGCAGCAGAATGCACATGATACGGCCTGATGCAGCGCCACAAACCAAGTGAGAGCGCATCAGATCCTCAAACATTTTACACAATTAGGTAAATCCTAATTGGCAATTACTACTTTGATTTGTAATTCTAAAGGTATTTAATGATCTCATTTAACGGTTCCATGGAGCATTTGTTTTTTTAAATAAGAAATGTAACGAAATCAAGGTGTGCTTGTGAGATGGTGGCGTCACTTATTGGCCAAGCCATTATGGGGCATAATGAGTTTTCTACAAAAGAAGTTCATGGAAGAATCTTGAAACAGCAGCTGTGCTCCTTTGGATAAAAATAGAAACTCGTGGAGTTTTGAAGTAAGATGTTTTGTCGCTGGCAGCTCTCTCCTTAATCATCATCCCAGGATGATGATGTATTTATGTACATCATACAAGTAAATAAATAAGGAAGAAAAGCGCCGTAAAGCTGCCCTTGCAGTTTTTACAGCTCCGGTTCTAAACAAGGTCGGAGCTTTCGGCAAAGAGTGAGGCCGTGGAGCTCAAAAACTCAAACCAGGAGGAAGAGCCATTCCTCTCGCACACAGCAGATGGAGGGCTGGAAGAGAGAGAGAGAGGGACGGGAAGCAGTGTGAGACCCAGAGATGAATGGAGATGAGTAAGAGGATGGGGGGAGATTAGGAGAAGTCATACAAGGAAGACAGAGAGAAGAGGCAAGGAGATAATGGAGAACTGGAGCAAGGAGTCAGAGATGAGGAGTTAAGAAAGGAGCTGGCTGCTCTATCCTAGAGCACTGTTAGATATCACAGTTGTCTGAGGCCAAATCTGCGGCCGCCTCGCTCTGCTGATAAATGCCTCTGGCTTTCCTAACCTTCACGCTGAGGGATGCAAGCTCGCCGCTTTCTGTATTTCTCTCACTGAGGGTTTGACTTTCGTAACGATTTAGATTTAGATAAGTTATATTTGAGCTATTGCTATAAATCCTCTGCAGAGAGGAGGCCATTATTGGCTGATCTGCAATGTAATTCATTCCCACGCTATGTTCTCATGTGACCTTTATCTCTGGGACATTAGCGGCGACTCGACTTCCCTCCCGCCGGCAGCATTCATGGCCAGACATTCATATGCCGGCTGCTTATCATTTTTTGTGCTGGATTATGAGTATTCAGCTAATGACTAATACATAAAACTAATTAAGCTCACGACCAAGGAATGTTGTTTCAGCATCAATAACAACAACTAGGAGTGTTTAATGCTTCAGTCGAGAACCCCGAGCGCAGAGATAGACGCCTGAGTCCAGCGGGGGCCGCCGGGCTGATGCTCACATTATGTCTGCATTATCTCACTTTGCAACAGAGCCATATCAAGGCTAGAAAAATAACAAGGTAATCAATTAAGTTAACCATGCAATTAAGTTAATGAATTGCTTGTATGCCCAGGAGTTTCCCGGGGCTTGTGCCGCGGACCTCATTGCTGCACAGGCCAGTGATTAGATTACAGAGTTAACTAGTAATGCCATTTGAGTGTGTGAGAGCCACAAAGTGGAATCCCACTGGTTGCTGCAAGCCCTTCATATTCAAATTAGCAGTGTCATGCATTCAACATGCATCGGTGGCATAAATAAGGATGCTGTTTACCAAAACGAATTGAATATCTGTGGATAGCCCAACTTAAAATAAAGAGAAGGTCATCTGAACGAATAAGAAAATGCGACTTATTGTGTGCAGATAATGATCGAATGAAACCAAACTGACTGGGCCAACGCTGAAAAGCTTTGTAGATGTTTGTGTTTATTCTGTTTGTAGTCAAATAGAAGATTGCTACCTAACGCCACTGAGCTGAGCTCACACACAGCAGCGGCGTTAACTGCTACACGTTCATTATGTTACTCTGGTTTACAATTGTTTCCGTTTGCTGCGCTGCAATTAAACATGTTGACACTTGCCAGCTCAGTAAGCATTCATCTTGGTGATATTTCTCAATATGCAAATTGGAACTTAATTGGTGTTTTGTAATTACGGTACTGAAACACAAATAAACAATTACACAAAATCCCTCATTTGCCTATCAATTCACCAAACTCCCATTTCCATATATTAAAATTTGCAAAGGTGTAAAAATGTTTCAATATTTCAAAGAACAAAGAATTCCAGACATAATTACAACATCCCAAAAACTTACAAAAGTCTTTCTGTCCTAACATGTCCGGTCTTCACCGTGAATTTTATCCGGTCCTAATATGAAAGAAGTGGGTGGAAAAAAAATCTAATCATCTAATAGTTTGTTTGATTACTCTGACTTAAATGAAATCTTCAAAGGAAATCTTTCTAAAGTAAAAAGTCACGTACAACAGGTGCAGCACAGCAAAACACACTCAGTAATAAGTGTGTTCTTAGTCGTGTTTAGACAAACACTTCACAAAACATTTGTTTGTATGTTTCCTAGTGGATATTTACTTTGAGTGACAGTTTTAACTTGAAGCCACACACACACACACCCCACACACACACGTTTTGTAATATAATGAACATGCTGACAGCTGAATTAGCACGGTGTCACTGTGGTGATATGCTTCAGCGGCGTGCTGCACAGCTGTCCCACTGTGATAGCACACAGCACTTTGTTAAAGGATCACAGTGCAGCCAGTGGAACACGGCGGACGTTGCGTAGTGAAGTAGGCTGAATGTACCTTTAGTGGGATTCCACCATTGTGCTGTTCTCCTAAGTTCATTTGATTTTAAGGATTTTTGAGTGCTTCTTTTCAAAATCATTGCCTATAATTTTTCACCGGATTAGAGGAAAACGCACACGCGTGCGCACACACACACACACACACACACACAGACACACTGAGTTTGCTTTCTTTAGAAAATGAACATGAAAATGCACTGATGGTAAATGTGGTTAAATTGACCAAAATGGATTAAAAGGGTTGTTTTGAGCAACATTGTGTGATGCATCAATTATATTTTTATACATTCAATACAATATAAGCATATTTTACAGCTAGAAATGCACTTGGACAGGCCTTGTCCATCTGCTTCTCTCTCTCTCATACACACACACTTGAGAGATCTACTCTTTAATCTTGGTTATAATTTTATTGTTAATTTCCTACACAACACACAAAGATTATCCAATTCACACCTTAACCCTAACCCACGCAGACACCGGGACAACTCCGTGCAAACTCCGTGCAAACTCCTCACAGAAAGGCCACAAGTCGGATTTGAAACTGCGAGCACCTTGCAGTGAGGCAACAGCGCTTACCACTGCGTCACCGGGCAGCCCTATCTCAAACATAACAAGACTTTGAGGAAAGAATGGCTTAATGCTAGTGACATAATCCATGCAGCATGATGATTTTACTTGTCTGGAAATCTTAAAATTTAAGTCTCAAAATGTGGAAAAAAACCACCCTAGAAAACAACTTGAAAACAAGGTAATTAATCACTTACAGAACAATTTTCAGTGCAAGGAAACATCTTGCACATTTCATTCTTTTATGCCTTAGGTAACCTGTGTTTACAGCACAAATTAAAATTCATTCACAATATCAAATATGGAGAGATTATGTCTACCTCAGAACAGATGGAACGGTGGGAGTGAGTGTTTCGGTAATGACGAGATTCCACAGGAAAATCAAGCTTTTCGCTGCATAAAAAAACCCCTTTGAAATTGAATTTTCTGGAGTTTATTCACATTGGAAAGAAAAAGTCCCAGATAGCTATCTTCATACCATCTGGCAGCTGCCAAAAAGTTTGCAAAGAATTCACTGGGCAACTCTCTATTTTCCTGGGCCACCATTGCCTAGTTATGCCCCTCAGTTATTACCAAATTACATCTGAACAATCAGCCAAGAAAACCTTCCTCAGTTGAAACTGGAAAAGTCCGTCGGTCCTCTGCTGGCTATGGCGGTTTGGGTCTGGTGGGCCTCCTGGTGGATCACACACACACACACACACACACGGTCGCTGTGATATGATTTAACTCATAGTGTGCTTGGAACTATATTTGTAACTTTATATCGAGCTTAGATTCTACCCTTGTTGCTATGAATGGAAATGCAAGCTGATTGATGCTCATTGATTTTGAGTGGTTTAGATTTACATTTTGTTTAAATATGGATGCACTGACACATTGAATTTTGATAGCTCCCTAGCAGTGTGCATAATTACGTGTATTGATTTGAGGATAAAATTAAAATCCTATGCCTAGCGCTTTGACATCCTCGTTACACTTTTGAACTTTACTTTGAATTGAAACCTGGATGGTGGCAGATGTTGCACTTCAATATTCTACTCTATTCTATTCACAGCGGACTGTTTGCACAGACAGAGGTATAAGAGGACACTGAAACATTCTAAACTGGGCCAGTCAGGCCTTGGAGGGAGAAGGAAGCAGAACAGAAAAAAATAGCAAAATGGGTATATAGAAGGGCCGGAGGGCTAGAGCGACTGGGGAAATTGGAATAAAGTGTAATGTGGGAGGAGTTATGGAGAAAAAAGACGTGATGTGAGAAGACAGACAGTGTTCGTGTGGCCTTGTAGCTTTTACACGAGCATCTGTTATTTTTCATCTCACCCTTGAATGAATCCTTTTACTGCTTCCTCCTTTGAAAGGACAAAACCGAGTTTCATGCCGAAACAACACTGTCCACCCAACAAAAAAGATTTCCACACAATTACACATTTTCTTTGATTGATTTGCACCACATTCTCATTTCCAAATGCAATATTTAGCATTCAAACAAGATTGCACCTTCTGCCCCAAACACTTAGATATCGCTGCTCTTTTATTCTCTTGGCTCTAAATCTTACATCACTGTGTCGTCTCACACACCTTAAAGCTCTGAATGACAAAATCAAAGACAGCCAGTAAAAGTGCACAAATGTCCTTACGCCTTGCAATGCCGGAGCATGTCTGCCCTCTTACAGCATTTGCCATTTGGCTTCTAAACTAGAAGTGTATTACAGAAGTCAAACAAGGGGTGTTTGCCAACTGTCTAGCGCTGGGCTCTTTCTGGCCCATCTTAATGGTGGATCTTTATTAAATATTTATAGAGGGCACGAGGGGGATATTAAAAAACATTGCATGCTAAGATGGCTTTATTCTCCAGAAGATAGAGATCTATGCAAAGTTTGAAAAAAAAAATAAGCAAATGAAGTCAACATTTGTTTAGCGGGGGCAGGCCAGTGGATGACTTTGGCATTTTTGCAAGATGTTTGCTACAATGTCTATGTAAAGGATGACTGCAACAACCTTCAGGGCAGAACAAGGGCAGCCTTTCATTAAAGAACATTATGGAGGAAAATCTTGCTGACATACAATTGTAATAAAGATGCAACTTCATTTGCATGATTTAAGTACAACATGGTGCTAAGAGCATGATTTACGTCGGCCAGGTTTGGTTCCTGCTTGAAATGTTGGGATGGTTGCAAACAAATGGAAGCTACTTTAAAAACAATCTTATAATAGTTCTGTTCTTACTTAGACTTAACCAGCAGTTTTAGGTATTAGTGCCGGTATAAATTAGCAGTGATGTGCAACGATTCATGCAGGAATAAACATCCATCCATCTTCCCGTAGATGAGGCGAACGACTCGTCTACAGTCGCTTTTTACGCTTTGTGGATCACGAGTGTTGCTGGAGCCTGTCGCAGCTTGTTATGGCCGAGAGGCGGGGTACACCTCGTACGTGTCGCCAGCACACCATAGACAGACAGAAGGCATCTGAACCAGCTGATAGGTGTTTCAGACTTCAGACAGTGTTGTGTGTTAAATAATGTCACTTATTATGCTTGTGGGATTAATTAAAATCAAGATGCATCTGTGATTATGTTTGACACCTGCTTCTTAATAAAGATGTGCTCCCAGGTCACAATTCCTCATGGATAGTCTCCCCCTCGACGCTCTGAAGACATTTGACCATTAAAGACGGATTAATTAAGGTCTTTGCTCCATAACATCCCAAATCTCATTTTCATAATGGAGGATCTTAATATCCTGTCTTCATTTTAGTGCTAACAGGTGACGCTTATTCAGGTCCAACGTCTCTATGCTGACTCACCGCCTCCAGTTGTCTGCTCGCTTTATTATTTGCCTTACATCTGGAGGCCATTTAAAAAGCGCTGTGGTCCTTCAGGTCACCAGCCAATCACCATTTACTGTACATACTTGATCATTTTGCACACTTTTTCTGCTGATTACTGGATTCCATGCTCAAACGTGTCTTGTGCCGTTTCCTCTAGTTCGATGCCTCGTTCAGGGAATTGCATATAGATAGTCAGTATTCCTGACATGGACATGAGGGGGCTGACTGACAGAAGCAGCTATTTAATATTTCATCTGAGAACTTCTGAGGAGAATTATCCCTCACCAATAGATTCTCCTCTTGGAGCGGATGTCTCAGTTTGGCTATTAATCAAGTCACATGAGTGAAAGGCCTTAAACGTTTGCTGAAGCTAAATGCAGCCCATCCATCACGATGCCAAAGGGCTTCGCACGCAAGTGATGCAGCTTTCCTTCTTCTCCATTCGGTGTCGATGGGAGGATATGATCTATATGCAAAGTCAAGTTCTCCCTGCACTTGATTAGTTTGTGAGGTCCTCCAGAGGGAGAGCAGAGAATGAAGGACAGAGGGAATAATAGTGAAAGACGCAAGTAGAATAAAATAAAGAGGAGGAAGGAAGAGGGAGAGAGAGAGAGAGGTGAAGAGAATAGGAGAGAGACATGGAAGGTAAGACAGAGTTTGGGTTACTTGCAGATACGATCGCTGCGTGTGATAGATTCTCGGGGAGACTAAAGTGGGCTTTTGGGCTGAGAGGGAATCAGTCTAAGTCCTGAGTGACAGGCAAAGCCAACGCTTATCGATGATGCGTGAGGGGAAACCGGGCACCTCTTGAATGGCCTCCAGATAAAGCTGGCCATTTGTATGCGTTTCCTGAATGGCACATGGCACCATAATCAATAACGGCTTGACATCAATTCAAAATGCACCGTTTGACTCTTTGTCTAATCCGACATTGATATTAGTCTGACCATTAGAGCATTAAAAAATGAATCGCAGCCCCCCCCCCTTCAGGCACACGCAGGGACTCAGGGTATTTCTCTTTCATCTCCGCGTCGAGATATTCAATCCGACATCTTTAACCAAGACTGACCAAACCTTGACGGCTCTTCAAGTGAATCTCTGTCTCTCTTAATCGCCACATTATCATTATTACCATGTTATACCAATGTGATCAAAAGTCATGTTCTTCTTCAACTCCATTGAAGGAAAGCACGCACCCCCCCATTTTTACCTCGCTCCCCCCCTTCCAGCTCGGCCTGTCTGTGTTCACTGTCCCATTACAATGGTTTTAAAAGCTCCGACAGACGGCTCAAGGAAACGAATGGCTCTGCCATCATGCGTGTGGGGAGATGTGTGTACGCACGTCCACGCTTAAGAGGGACATCAGCAAAAAGAGATTTTGACAACCCGTCAGGGAAGGAAATGTCTTCATCCTTCACCTGGTTCATTCATTTCCATCTCCATCTCCACTTCAGTCTTGCTTTTGCTCTCTTCTCTATTTGGCATGAGTACGTACTTAGTTTATAGAAAGACTTTATTTTAAAATACTGCTCGTCATGCGGCAGTGAAGTGAAATTAGTGGAGAGAGCAACATAAAGTTCATGAATACCTTTTACAGTCTGAAAGGAGGAAAACGCTTCGTTCACACGGTGGGAAAATCGGTTGTGTGGAGTCAACTGGAAAAGAAACTGAATTTTTCTTAATTTGCATTCTTTTAATCTCATGGATTTTTCAAATTTGTGTTTTTTTGCAAGTGCTGTACCCAAATATTTCAAAAGGCAGTAAAGTAAATTAAGGCTCAGCGATTTCCGATTCGAAGCACACATCCTTTTCAAAATACGAGTCAAAAATAAAACACGCTGTGACTAGATGGATGCTCTTTTGCTCGTAAATTGCTCATTCATCATCTTTCCTGACTTGAGTCGTACGTCACATGCATGAGAAGAAACAAGTTGTTTTAAATGGAAGGGAAACTGGAGATTTCATTATCCTACTTTCATAAAGTTCCTCATATCTCATGTCAATCTGCCTTTGAATATAACGTTCAAACATGCGTATGCTGAAACCGAAGATTGCACCTGCATTGGTAAACCTCTATTTGACTTACATGCATTATTATTGTGGGAAAGCCATGCTTTGTGTGAGTAAAAAGTGGAATGGAAATTGCTTCATCATGTATATATACTATAGAATAGATAAATGATAAAGACAGTTTGTAGAGCAGATTTCTCTCAGGAGAAGTCACATCCCTTCCATGTCACGGATGCATTAATCACCACTGGGAGAAAGAGTGACAGCATGATAGTTCCAGGAATTAATAAACCCCTCGCTGTATAACAAAGCCTTCCGGTTAATCCAAATAAGGTCATAACTCAGTTGCATTTGTTTGCAAGAAGTCATGTGTCAGACACACACACACACACACACACACACACACACACACACTCACACGCACTAGCTACCATGACTGCAGCATTTGTCACGGAGAAGATACCACAGTGTTAATACTTATTATTCAGAAACAGTGGGGAGGTGTCGCGCTCAGCAGTCTGCCCGTTTTTTAATAAACAGCACACTACCGAGTTAAATCACATCACAGCGAGTGTGTGTGTGTGTGTGTGTGTGTATCAGTGCATGTGTTTGCATGAAAAAACAACGCACCACACAGGAAACCAAGAAAAGGTGAGAACAAAGCAATTTGTGCATCTTCACTAAAATTAAATTGCGTGATTGGGCTCATGTCCTATTTTAGGGATTTTTTAAAAAAACGACACACATTTGTTTTTTAAAGTGTGAACACAGCAAACTTTGAGTTCTGTTGTTCTAGCGCCGCTGGCAAGGAACAGCGAGATTAAAATGACGAAACACTTCATTTGCAAGCGTTGAGAAGTTTACTCTCAGAGAACAGCGGAGGATCATCGTGATTCAATAATGATGAGTCACTGCAATGGGATCATCAGCACATTCTGTCTTTTTAAATCTATTTGATGTAATTGAGTTCTCATGGTTATATTTTGTTGATTATGAGATTTAGGGTTAGGATCAGGGTTAATCCTAACCCTAAATTTTCAAATGTTGCATTTATGTTTTCATAATGTCGGCATTAGAGGTGATAACACCATGCAATCACAACTTCATCACTGCCTGCAGTGATCTAGATTATTAATGAGTTAAAGGCTTGAGTGTCAGGAGACAGAGGCCTATTGTTCATGCAGGGGGTTTGTGTGTTATCAAGGAGATAAGGACGCTTGCACACCTGAACACGTGCGAGCAATTTACCGCGTTGCTTGTAAATGTCTTGGGGAATTCAAGGCACACAACCCCGGAGCGGGAGGGTAAACACATTGTCGTGAAAGACATGTTGAGGTCAGGCATGTATCGCAGGGTCTGAAAAGTCCAAATGTTGTGAGATGTTTCTAGTTTTCCCAGTAAGTGATTCTCTGCATTTCTATTGCTTCAGAGATTCTTGCATGTTTTTGGAGAGCTGTGTTCATTGCTAAAAAGCGGGAATTGTTTGTTCAGAATGGTCAAAAAAATATAACTTATCTCAAGGTTGCAAACAGGATAAAGTGACAAGCGTGTTCCGTAGACATTAAGACACAAAGAGTCCTGCATATTAACTGTTCTTTTGAATTCATTAATGCCACGCGATCTTCTTTTCGTGGGGAAAACGAATCGGTAAGTTAGACTGCAGCATGTCGTTTCAGAAGGCATGCCGCTGAGCCATTTTACTGGAAGCATTCAGATTTCTCAGTTTGCTCAGGATTTTACCAAGATTATAGTAATTTCATATTTTAATACCCAGTATAAAATGTATTTGATTCTCAAATATATAAGAGAACTTAACCTTAACCACACCATGGCAACGGCATAAAAGTGAGACCCCTGCTGTCCTGCTCACCAGCAGGGGGTCTCATGACGGATACGCCGGCATTTAGTCAGCTCAAAAAGGATGTGGCACGCTAATCCCTTCTGGCCGGCAGCATCTGCTTCACACCGACCCATGTCCCAATGCACTGGCAGGAGACCCTGCCATAACATCTGTTTAAAGGTGACCCTTAGCCTGTGTGGTGCTGCAGTGTAAAGTCATACCTTTCCCTTGACATAGATCATTACGTCTGGTCAAGCCACAGGAGGTGTTTGAGTGAGAACGGAGAAGCATGAGGAGTCAGAGCTCAGTGAAAAACATCTGGGTCTTCATGACCCTTAGAGCCCCGATCTCTGACAGAGAAATTCATTTTCCATCGCTTTCTTCTTGCTTACAATTCTGTGTTTGCCCTGCAAGGTTAAACTACTATAATAAAATGAGTTTGGAGAAGTAGACTGTGACTTTATGATTTTTGCCAATGTCAAACATCTGGTTCTCGTGAGGTCAATGGCGCCAATGACACACTAGCAATATGCAAAATAATTTACTCACGCAGCGCACGCTAACTTTGAACGAATGTTGCATTCTTGATCAGCTCCGGAGAGAATCTCAACCCAGCAGCTGCAACCTGCTCCAAGCTACCGCTAGCTTCTCTGTTCACGGAGGCAGGGAAGAGTAAACTGTTCTCCGTTTTTCCAAATGAGGATCGATAAGAGAACCGATAACGAACAGAATTGTTAAATGGAATCGAAAATTTTATTTTATGAAATCTTATTCATTCTCATCCCTATCAATAAATTATCTACAAAACAGAAAAATGGTTGGTGATTAAAAAAAAAAAAAAGTCTGAATATTGATGTAAATACATTTGACAGAAAAGCAGGCTGCATCTTCATTAAGTTCACGTTTAAAATGACAACTTTAGGTCTGGTGATCAAAGTGTCACAATGCAACGTGAAATCAAAGCACCTGAATGCACCATATATTATGACCAGCACGCCCCTGGATGCAAAAATAGGCATGAAAATGAACACTGTCCACTTCATCACATTGTTCAGCCAAATGTATTGTGGAAATAAAATGCAACACTAAGCTCAGTCAGGTTGGCTCGTGTGTGTCCGTTTCACACAGAGAAGAACTAAGAGAGGAGGTGATGTGAAAGGGAAATATTGCTAATGGCAAACCGTGGTTTGCACTTTGCAGCAATTATGTAACATAATAATTGCTATGTGTGAGTGTGTTCATCTTCAGAAACAGAAACAAAGATGCAAAGGGATTGTTATCCATTCTAATTAACTATCAAACTCTTCAGCTTTTTAATGAGGGACCAATGTGGAGATGTGCAAGTAGATAGAAATGAGCAGTTTGGGTCCCAAAGGCTCAAACCATCCTTTGCTATCCTCCTGATGCTTGGATTCTGGAGCTGCATATTGGCCGGGCGCGTCACACAAAATGAGCTTCATACACATTTGGACGGACACACAGTGATGTTTTTCGTTCTGTGCTGTCATTAGTTTAGATTTGAAACAGCACAGCTGCTATTAGTTTTGTGTCTAGACAGTCAGCTTTAATGGATATGTCCTCCCACACGAAGTGAGAAGTTCAAGCTTCTGCCACGTTGTCAGCTTTATCCAATGCCAGTGGGCCGAGAGCTGCACAGATCATTTTGATAAATCTGTCTTAAAGTATGCAGATTTATCAAAGGCAAAATTCCTTATTGTGTTTTATTACTTTCCCTCTATATACAGCATTGAAAAAAGACTGACAGGCCCTTTATTACCTCCACCTAAGAGGTTATGTTTTTGACAGATTACGGATGATGAAGAAAACCCAATTGATTTATAATCTTGTAAAATCTTGCATTCAATCCACTCACCAGTCATAAATGGGTCCGATGTGCACTATCATGCAAAATGTATTCTGGATCGGATCCAGAATGAGGTCAGGAAAAAATATTACATTTTAACATTGAAAACCTGTTAGGGTTTTTTCTGTACAGTGGTACCTCAGCTTACGAATTTAATCCGTTCCGGGACTAACCTCGTAACGTGAAAACTTCGTAAGTAGAGACGCATTTTGAATGTAAATGCACTAATCCGTTCCAAGCCCCGCAAAAGTATTGTAACGGTTCATGTTTTAGGAGTGATCATTATTCCTACGCTGCAGAGAGTCCGCAAAGGCATCCAGGGAGGAGGGGCGGTGTGTGTGTGTGGGTGCCGCGGGGAGGAGGAGGAGAACGGGAGAGCTGCGGGAGCTACGCAGCTCTCCCGTTCTCCTCCTCCCCGCGGCACCCACACACACAGAGTTACCCGTCGTGTGCTTATTCCAGCGTCCGACGGACGCTACATTATGATATTTTTTTTAAATATTAATCTACCTGTTAGCTGTTACTTTTTGTCCTCTTTGTTTACTGGTCCTTTGCGGTGTTTTCTGCCTCGCGTTTCTTGAAAAACTGATCCGATGACGTCTGCTTTTGCCGGCTTTTGACAATCCGTCGGAAATGTGCGAGGCAGACGTCATCATAATGAGCAATAGCCCGACTTGTCAACACTTTTTCCGGGGGACACGAGGGGGACACGAATAGCATGCTGATATACACGCATACGCAACGGGTTGCCAGGCAGATGGCAGAGCAGCTACAAGTTTGTTTACGTTCGGTGAACTCTGGGAGCGGCGAATAGCGCTATTCGCCGCTCGTATCCTGAAATGCTTCCGTAACAAGAGGCAATATTTTCCCATTCAGAAACTTCGTAACCTGAAAATTTCGGATGTAGGGACATTCGTAAGTCGAGGTACCACTGTATTTACAAAATCAGTTACAAATACACAAACTCTGGTTCACTTTTCATGGTTGGTATATAAATATAAATACATTTGCTAAATAATGATCCGGATCACCATGCGGATGGTGGAAACGCAATTACGAGGGGAATGAGCTGCTTGGTGGATGTTTGTGCTCTAGTTTGGTCCTGTTATCATGTAGTTGGAGAAGGAGAACAACAAGGTTCTGGACTGGGAACTGGCCAATCAGAACATCAGAATGTATTTCTGCTCTGTCCTGGTCAACTCATTGATTATATATATATATATAAAGTAACTTGTTAGTAAAGATATCACATACCCTTTCCTACATCTCCATAGGATTTTATATCAGTGAAAAGAGTTTCATGATTCTTCGTTTAATCCACGTTGCTCTTTCAGCACCATGAAGTTGGCTCAAATGTCACCTTTGTATAGGCGGTAATGAGAGACCCACACCAAGCACGGATGGCAGAAATGCACATTCACACGACCAGCTTCTGATCACTATGGTATCACATTTCACCTCACAAAATGAGCCCGCTATTTATTATTTTACTTTTTTGCTGGTGTTAACTTTTATACTCTGGAAGCTGTTAAACTAATTGGTGAATAAATGCTCTTTACACTCCTGTCAAACGACAAATGCCTGGTTTATTTATTTGCGTTGACATCTATGACACCCAATGTTTGGATTGAACACTTTCACAAGGTAAAAGTACCAAACTGGTCCATTAAACTTGACCCTCAACCATTTAAGACCTATGACAGCCCACCTGCCGACAAAGACGAGACCCTTAAAGTCAAAGTGATATTTATCTCTGGATTCTATTTTGGTTTGTGTTCAAACATGTGAAAGACTTCTACATTCCCTGCACGCCTCCGTGATGTGGGATGTCTGTAGCTGTCTCACCTGGAGGTCACAGGACTGGTCACCTGTGGTCTTTGGATCTTGATGATCTCAGTGTGTTCATGGGCGACGGACAGCTTTTAAAACATCAAAGCACTTCCTGCACAGATCCTTTGTGATAGCATCTTGATGCACAGCAAAGTGGTATGTGCGTGTTTGTGTCTAGAGTGTGTTGCGGAGTGTGCTTGTGGGCTACAGGTGGGTCAGCACAATTACTGAACATCAAAGAAAGTGAGCATCTCTGCTGACATCCCTGCTGACATACTTGTGTCGGGAGTCATCTTACACCGTGAACCAAGGCTGCAAATATGTTGAAAGTGAGCCATTACTTTCACATGTCAGTGTAGATATAGAATAGATGCTATCAAAACAAACAGATCTACAGTCAGATTCTCAACCTGAGGCCGCACAGATGTGAACGTCATGAGAAAAACGTGTGCATACGCATTCAGCAACTACCTATGGAACAGCAGTGTGTAGAATTATCTATTTAAAAAAACAAGTGAAGGTTAACCAAAGTGTTTGTTGTAGCTTCAGTAGACAAATTGGGAGGTGTAGTCAGACACACACTCACATATGGTGAATGCACCTGTTGGTAATGAGTTTTTCTCATAACCTTTGGCTGTAACAACAAGCTTCAAACAATAACAAGAAAACACGGCCATCAGTATTACGCCGTGTTTTTTATGTATGCGTTGTATTGTGCAAGTTTTCATTGTTAGTTACTTTTCCAATGTGCTTTTAATCAGGCAAAAAAAAAAAAAAAAACTACAAAAATTTCAGAAATGCACAGTAAATGGATGGATATGTAAAATGAAGTTGTTTCAGCAGCTGAAGTTAGTAAAGAACTTCAGCATTTAACAAGCTGCAAAACCAAAGGCCCAAAGTCCAGTAAAAATAGGCTATTTGTCATACTTTTCAAACTCCAGCCACACACGCACATATTAGAAAATGCTCCAGACAGGTGAGTCGGTTGGTAAGTGCTGCATCCAGGGCCAGACGACACAACAGATTGCAGAAGTATCATTATTAGTACGGAAAAAAACTCGACTTGGAGTTGACAAAAAGGACCCCGTGAACATCTCTGATTTTGTTTGCATGGACTTTTTGTTCTGGCATCGATTAAAGTCGTGCTTTTGTTGTTGCTGCTACACTGTTATTGAATCTTAAAGCTCCAAATTCTGACATTGCGACAACCTCACTGCAAAGTGGGATATTGCATGGGAGGAAGAAGAAGGGAAGGGATGGCAAGGGAAATGAAGAAGAGCGATTGGGCCGGCGTCGAGGGCAGGCGATATAATAGAAGAAAGCGATTAAGAAAGGAAGGAGTAAAGTGGCTCCGAATGAAAGGATGAAAGGGGGGGCAACCACGGCATGTGGGCAAGTGAATCAACATCATAAAGACGAGGAAGGTATTTGCATATGGAGCCTCCAGCTCCTGCAGCTGGCAGAGTGACAGCGCCTGGCAGGTGTGAGGCTCGGTGGCCTGGCATATTCAGAAAGTTACACTTAATGAGAGTTGTGAGTGTGGTTGTGTGTGCATTTGTGTGGAGGGGATATCATTCATCTGAACAGTCCTTTGTGCAGGAGCCATCAAAAAATAGACATATACGGTTCAGTCCTTTCTCTCTTCCCCGGTACATCCATCTGCAAGAGTTTTTCTAATTGGCATTGGCTTCGTACTCATTTCTCTTCTTCCACAAACTTCAGCCAAAGGGACAGCAGAGTGTTGAATCATCTGAAGTGTCATTTGTGGTGTTAAATGATACGATATCCTGATATGTGCGTCCATTTTAGGACCCATGTCATTATCTTTTGAGAGTGACTCAAAGCGTCCTATACGTGATCGTGTATAACATTCCTGCTTTGCCAATCCCTCCTTCTGACACAGTCCTATACTGACAGATCTAAATGAATGCATTAATCCATACCCCCCTCCAATCATCCCAACCCCCTTCATGTGGCGATGAAATGACAAGTTTTAAACAGGATACACAAACTGGCAAGTTAAGGCCAGTGTAATTTATCATCTTTCAGTATTTCAATGTAAAGTTTCTTTATCGGGTTTCGCTCTGCGGCTTTTTGACTCATCAGCAAATCGCACTCCGGCTTCAACAAATTCCAAGTCCCCATTTGAGGAATTCAAAGCCCAAATCACCTTTGTTTCCTTTTGGAAGAGGAAAAAAAGAACAATGACAGAATCACCTAGACCTTTTCTTCACTAAGAAACGTTTATATTTAACGTGATATCACTGCGATATTCCCCTTAACATTGAATTTGGGATGCGATTGACCGTGACGCACGATGATGACGATGTGCCGAATAATGGCTTGCAAAAATACGGCACTGGTTTCGGGTTTTGTGACAGCTCAGTGGACTCTATCGCTATCCCTTCATTACACGGCTTGAAATCCATTGTTGGCTGTCATCCCACGTCTCTCCCATCTGTCCTGTTATTTTTCCACCATTGTCTAAAAGAAACTGGAATAAACAACAAACTTTCATCAAATCCGGCAAAGTTTGAAGACAATTTTCCCAAAGGAATAGGAATACAAAAACTCTTGACCAAAAACTGCGATAAAACATTAATGCAGAACAGCGTTTCACAAGAGGTCCCATTTCGTAAAAAACTACTCTGATTGATTGAGAGGTAATTGAGTTTTTTTTTCCATGACTCCTCACTTTTCATCAGGAGAAGAATCACACTTCAGCTGCAGAAACGCAATCCTCTACGGGCAGCGCTTATTCCTGACAGGTGGGCTGATTGCGGCTGCTTTTCTTCAGTCTAACGCGACGTCTCATTGCCGTTACTTAATGCTCTCCCCAGTCATCATCTTCTTCCTCAGTGACACAGGCGGACGCCTCCTCCTCCGGTCTACCAGGCTCAGTTGCACCGACACTTACTTTCTCCGCCTTTACCGTACATTCCTCTCTGTCATCCTGTAGGTCCAAAAAGTGATGTAAAGGATTTTCTCTCTAACGGATGAAATCCAGCGATGGAATTAGAGGCAGTCTCCACCGCTCGACTTAAGAACACCTTTGATGTTCTTTTACTTTACACGAAGATCTCCGTTGTATCTGACTTTATCCTTCGTGGCCTGCCAAAAATGATTTTGAATACGAGTTCTTTCTGAGACTAACCATTTTGAACTGCAAATATAGTTTGTCAAAGGTGGTTGAAAGTTGACTTTCAGAGATTCTATAGTTTCCACATGCAGGATCGTGACAACATGACCGTGACCTTTCTAGAATATGTGCTGCTTTAGATGAAGCCAGCCAACAACGTAGAGCCTCGAGCCCTAGACTTTTTAAATTCAACTCAGTCTTAAACGACAGCTGTAATTTATCGCGTACTGCAGTGGTAACACAAATTCAAATATATTCGAACATTGCATTTACACTTTAGTACTGTAAAGTCTCTGACAAGTATTAGTATTAGATTCATTAATTAATATTCATTTTATTTCTATACATGAATCTTGATACAGTCCGATAATCACATTCACTTGGAAGCCTGCAATACACAGTTACAGGTGCTAAAACACACTTTATTCTTGTAACGACAAAAATAATATGCATGCACGTGATTCCTTGATTCAAATGGAGGTGGTTTAAGAAATAAATTCAGGTTCACTCAGATGTTTTGGCAACTATTTATTGAACAATTTTATTTCATACATGAGAACAAAACTTCTAAATTAAATATAATAAATCCCACAGACAATGGGAGAAAAACACCTCCATTATGGTGAATATATATCCATTCAAGCCTTCCTGGTACAGCCGGATATTTGACCCCTTACTTCATCAAGGTGCATCAGAGGCTGAACTAATGTGTCTAGCTCTAATCCCAACCGTCACTGTAGATATTTTGTGAGTGATTGATTGTGTGTTGCTACAAGAAAAACATGAAGAGGACAAAAGCATTGAATTGCTTACACAGCTTAAGCTAAAATTAGATAACACTTTGTATAAACACACCTATCAATCTCAAAACTCGTGATTATTTGCAGCATATTTCTAAACATCGGTATTTCTAGTCAATGATCATATCAAAAAACAGTTTCTTAAATTGGATGTCCCAATGGCATCAAGATGACAAAGTTACAGGAGAATCAATGGATATTTTATTAACCTTGTGATAATCTTAAACTCAACAAGGTACATGGTTTCAGCATCCAGGAGAGCGCATAACTGGGGGGGGGGGGGGGGGGTCGCATTAAACCCAGCTTTACAATAGGAAGCAAACAATCAAAAAAGTCTAAATGAAATATATTCCTGAGATGCAAAAATTAAAATAAAATAATCAAAAGATCATTATAAGTGATTGTGTCACACGTTGCTCTCATCATGACAATAAGGAGAAGAAGGAACATATGAAAACCTATACAGTTAAAATAAACTATTTTAAAAGGGGTTTCAAAGTGATTGGATCTTCTTACTCATCCACATTTTATTGGAGAGTTTTTAGTTGATACTAGCCGCCAACTTCCTCAAAGTGGCAGTAACTTCGGGCTAAAGCTCGGGACCATATGCGGACGTGTCCCACTGGCTGCAACGCTCTGTGACTCGCGGCGCTAACGATGCAGTGCAGCATGGTGAAAAGGCGGCAGCGGCATGAATACGCAATGCAGTGTCAGCAGGTGGCGTCTCAACAGACTTGCATACAACTTGTCTCATCCCTCTTTGCAAGAAGCAGACGAGCAGGACAAGGGTAAAGGAGCAAAATGGAGGTGCCGCATCAAATGGCACACAAAAACTGCTCCGAAAATACGGACTCGAGTATTTTCTAATGCTTCCTTATTGGAATTGACACCTCAGGATGCACTGATATGACAATATGGTGTTATTTAAAAAATAATATCAGTGCACTAAGGTGCAGTATAATAAAATATGGCTGTCTGCGACCTGCTGCTGCAGTTTGAACCACTTTAATTGTACCTTGTGTGCATTTAAATCTGTGCTCAAATGAAAAAGGGCACAAAATGTGAAAGAGGTGAAACTCACGCCTCTATGAAAATCTTTCGGGGAGTTTTGTACAGGTCTGCATTTGCCACCGCCTACATGCAATTTGTTAAGGAAATTGTTGATGCCAAAAACTACTGCCAGCACTGCATCGCGTTGGGTTTGCTTTGACCAAATGACAACAAAAGAAAAAAAGAAGCTAGACTTGTGCCCGATAAATATGGCATTGCGTCCACGAATATGTCATGCTTTTATTGTCTTACTGCCCAGGGACACTTTAGAGGCCTTTAAGGTGTAGCTAGTCAGTGAATGGACAAATGTTGGGAAGCAATCAGATGAGTTTAAAGCTTAGTTTCAACGGACAACAAGGAACAAGACTCATGACTGACCCCAGACTTGTTGCCTCTACCCTAGCTAAATAGTGCAGGATGGCACGTGCCAGTCTGTGAGAATACCAGATGGGCAAAAATTCAGGTTTGGTCTAACGTTCATAAAAACCATTTGCAACAAATTAGCTTATTACCGTCATGTCAAAACAAATATTTACATGTGCTTTCAGAGAGAAAAACAAAACACATTTCACTGTTCACAAAGAAATACCCATCAAATTAGTCAGAGTGCATAGCTCTGTAAATGGCACGCTCGTTTCTAATTCAGACACCAACTAATCACCGTGACCCGGCTATTTATGAGCCTCCAGTTAATAGAAAACACCGGCTCCACCTTCCTCAGGTGCAACTAACGAATCAGATCGCTCGGTACTTGCAAATGGTGTAAAGCAATAGAAAAATTGATTCACACCATTATCGATATACGACACAATGAAAAGAACTAGATAAAAAAGTAAAAAAAAAAAAAAAGAAAAAGTACAAGACATCACATCTTCATAAATTTATCTATACACATACATGTGATGAAGGTTCCTGAAGATGAGAGCTAGTTCAGGACATCACAGGATCTACTAGTGAGGCAAAAGCTAAAAATCATGGTGTACTAATTAAGTGCAATAAAATAAATCCAGGAAGGAAAGTGGTGAACATGTCTTAATTTGATATTATACACTGGCTAGATGTGTTTCAGCGAGGAGCCGGGCAAGAGGTGGTCAATCTAAAGAACAACCTGCGATTCAACCTAACAGTGCTGCAGTGAAGACCTTACTTGCTGACCTCATTTGCATAATGTTGTAAATTGGCCTTCAAATTGGAGACAGCTGGGCTCACTACTTTCTTGCCCTTGGTAATGATTTGCTCCCTCTTAGTAGATTAGCGCCTGCGTTGAAGCCTTTATTTCCAGAGGCCACAGTGTTTCCACCCTTTCATGGGAGAGGAAATCAGCCATATTCCTTCAAACTGACGAGAGACGAATGGCAAGAATTTAATATGTAAAGAAACTGTGTGTGAAACTTTGCCCGCGACATGAAGGCAATGTTCCTTTTCATGCATTTTTTTATTTGTACAGTAGGATTCGTTGTTGACAGGCGCACGCCTCCTTTTCTGTATATAAACTCTGTTATGGTGTTTCAGTGAAGAAATAATTTTGTTGTTGTTGTTGTTACTCAAATAAATCAGGTCTGTGGCACCCGAGAGCCCATGTCCTCCAAAATAAAATGACAAATAGACTTCCTTTGTGGCTTTTGCGGAAGTAACTTCAGTTCAAATAAATTAAATATGAAAAATAACCAAACAAAAACATGCTAATGTGTATTTAAGTTTAGATTTCACACATTATATACATGCTTTATGCCAAAACAGAATAGATTTTTAAAGTCTTTTAATAAGGATTTTACAATGAAAAAAAAGATAAGGTGACTAATATACAAAGTTGAAGGAATATGGGAATCCATAATTTAACAGCAATTTTCACAATCAATCACATTTTAGCAGACAAAATATACAGCAGGGAGCTCAGAACGAAAAAAATATATAGATATTTTTTAAATATAAAAGACGTGATTTAGTTTACACTTTCAAAAAGACACACCTTTTTTTCTTCTTCCAGAATTGAATTAAAGACTGGCATGTAATCTTTCCCATTCAAGTAAAATAATATTTCCGAAGGCAATCTACTTGTTGGCAAAGAAACGCGGTATCTTATTCAGACCTGTTTGTGCTTCTGTTTGTCTTCAGCTTTTAGTTTTGGAGAGGAGGCCCCTGCAGATCTGTGACCCAGCACAACTTCCTTTATTTACTTGCTTGAGAAACCCATGAAATGGAAATCAATTTTCTATTCGTGGCAAGCGACTAGGCAAAATGGAACTAGGCGGAGCAGTTATGCGTCTTAAGAGGTGGGCGTACAGAACATGTTGGACTATGTAGCATTTGATGACAACTGCGGTTGAACTAGATTGACAAAAAAATAAATGTTGATTTTATTTATGACTGCATAAATTAATTCCATAATTTAATTCTTATCTATATGTCAAGACTCAATTATATAATCGGTATTCATCAAAACAGTGAGGAAACCTATGCGACAACGTATTCCCCTGCATCCCGTAATTCTGAGTGCAACTACCTCCTATAATTGTTCATTTTACATTCCATGGGGTCCTTCAGACTTCACTTTATTCCAAATATGAATTAACGTAAAGAAAAATGATTCAAAGTGAAAAGCCAAAGTAATTTGAATACAATTTGTACAGCTTTTAGAGAGAGAAGAGTTACTGTTTCTGTACACCTGAACCGTTTATGTGAATCACAGACTACTGGAAGATTTCAAGAGGACATTGACATGTTGGTGTTTCGCTAAACGCCTGGACAGTGCAGGAATATACAGACAAAAGTACATGTGGAAAGCAGATTTAGCAAATGGTTTAATATATTTGACTGAATTTATTTAATGGAATGCTTCCTCTAGGATCTTTGTGCATTCAATGCTCTAAACAATATCACATCTACCCTTCATTACCCCAACCCTAAGAAGGAAAATCATATAATACACTTATCTGACAAACCTTACTACAGTGTTACACAAAAAAACCGTCTTCTTATCTTACAAGGGCCAACTGTTTAATTACAAGTCTATTCGGAGGGGGATGCCGTTCTGGGGGGGGCGGGTCATCTGAAAGTTCCGTATTCAGTGTGACAGACATGTTAAGGCGTAAAAAAGCAACACTCCCCCCTCCCCCCCTTTCAAATGAAATAAGATTCAAAACAAAAGATGTAATGCATAATAAAAAAAAAGCAGTGAGCTAAGCAATGCAATGATGGAACCACCGACAAAGCATTTACATCGCTACCGACAGACGATACATGAAGGCATTGACTGAAATTCAATGGCGTCTGTATTTTTAGGCACCGCGTTGATGTGAGATATGATGTGTACTACGTGGACGTGTGCGAACGAATGAGAGCTAGTGTCTGGTGTCTGCTGAAAAGGGAAACAGGAGAGAGGGCCGAAGCGGATATGCAGACATCCAGGTATTGATGTCAAGACTGAGGAACGCCGTATGAAATGGGACAACAGCACTGGCGAGCTGCCCATGAACACCTGCTGCTGAAACGGGAAATAAAACCCAAAATACAACTGACAGAAATGGGTTCAACAGAAGACTAGAAGAGGAAAAAGGTTGGGGTTGGGGGGGGGGGGGGAGGGGGGACACCTCTCTGTGGACTGACTGGCTCCTCTTTGACCAGGGCAGTGGTCAGAGGTGCAGAGGAAAAAGTGGGAGAGGGAGAGAGTAAAAGAAAAAAGATATACGCGGGTTGAAAGTGTAAGGAAAGGGGGGGGGGGGGAGCTGCACAGCTCCCTCTCCAGTCTAAATGAAGTACTCCTTCTTTTCTTCTGCGTGCGCATGGTTGCCCTCAGCGTTGATGATGGCTGTGTCGGCATCGGGCGCATCATCTGCTCCTTTGGCCTCGTTTGTCAAGTACGTTCCTGAGGAAGCGGAGAAATAAGCCGATATCAAGGGAAGCAAATGCTGAGCAGCCCTGAGTGGTGTCAGCTGCCTGAGGCGGAAAAGCAGGTCTGCATGCAGGAAGCATCATATACAATGCGCTGAGAAGCTAGGAGAGGACGTAGCCCAGATACCGAGCTGCTTTTCAATTGTAGGGATATATATATATAACTGCTGCCATGCGATATACATTATACACAGTTTATCCTTGTACTTCTGGCTCTTCAGAATAAGAATAAGTATCACTGAGTGTTAATACACAAAGTAAACTTCATGACCGTTCGTGATGCGCTGGTGAAATCGCATAATGTTCTGTGTTGGATGTAAAAGTGAATTCTCGTGAGGTCTAATGGGACCAGAGCAACGTGCTCCACGGCGGCTTTACCTTTATGCCTGGCCAGGTATCTTCCCAGAACAATGATTAAACACAAGGTGACGAAGACCACGACGGCCACCACTCCTCCGATCAAGGCATGGTCAGTGCCATGCTGCCCCACGGCGTTGGGATCTGAGGGGAGATGGAGGCGGAAACAAAGGGAGCAGATGAAGGCCGCAGTTTGTACGAGGTGATGGCGCGAGGGCAGCGAAAAAAGACAGACAGAGCAAGGGGGAGAATATCATCCCTAACTCGTTGCTGCATTAATGGGCTGCTCTCCTGCCTCGCTCTCCTTTCACATCTGACAGTCGGAGCAGAGCTACCCGGCTCTCTGAGTAAAATGAGGAAGAGGGGGGGGGGGGGGGGGGAGAGAGAGAGAGAGAGAGAGAGAGAGAGCGTGAGAGACGGGTGCCACTGTGACACAGAGGGACACGATGCAGACTAAGGGAAAAATAAAATGGAATAAGGACTTGAAAAAGAGAGAAATTAATAATTGAACACCCCCCCCACAGTGCTGCAGGACTCACCGACATAAAAACAGGTTGCAGTGCAGTGGCAGTACTACACAGTAAATAAATCACCATGAGGAAAATAAAGAGGAAAGATAACTCTGTGTTCTGTTCCTTGTCGAGGAAGGATTGTTGTTTGGAGAATTAATCGGGTGTTAGGGTTGCTATGGGAGCCTAGCTGTTGGGAAAGCAGTAAGGCTGTATATATATATAGAATAGCCGCATCTGCTAGATGACAGTGTTCACACTTCATGAAAAGACCCTTGACTAACAACAGCTCATTCCCTTTCCCTTCTTTCCTTGTCAGGCTACTCAAGGGAGTGGAGGGACATGAAGCGAATGCATTCAACTGTGGGTGAAAAGTTAACACTGATGGCGAAGGGTAAAGACGTGTTAATAAAATAAGACACATTCCTATTCACATCGGCCTTAATATCTGAGAGATTAGAGCTCATCTAATTGCCGTGCCTCATATAACCCTGCCAGTCGGCGTGTCTGTTAGCTCATGACGGCAGCGTTGTTCAGACACGCCTCACACGATGCCGTCTCTTGCTCTGTGTCTGTCCATGTGACCAAGTTGAACAGCTGGCTTTCACACACAACTCTCCATGGTCTGAGTGACCAGGCTGTCACACGTTGCTGCCTCTCGCTGGACAAACACGATCCAACACAAACACACACACACACACACACACACACTGGCACATGTAAGTGTGGTTTCATTGTGCTGCAGTTCTGCTTGGTCAGTGAAGCAAAGAGTGGAAGAATGTTCCCCTCTGGCGCTTCCCGGCAAGGCCAAGACATTTAGTTGGGCACGCGGCTGTGTCTCTCTACCCCTATCTGTCAGTGGTGCAAGTGTTTTACTGCATCACTTCCTTGAAGGAATACTCAATGGAAGTCCTCTGAATATAATTGAAAGATTATTGCGCTGAAACTACATTTACAATATCAACAAAAGCCACACCCCTCCACTTCCATGTTAATCTATAGAAAGTCAGAAAGTCAGAAGGTCTTAACAATGGTGCTAATAAGCTGTTGACTCCTCTTAGCTGCAAAGCATAGACAGAACTTGCATGGTAAGTCATTTCCTCACAAGGTAAAATGCAATTGTAATGTCAGTTGTGTTCCAAATGCTCGAGTCAACGGATCAGGAAAGGTGTTTCAGCAGCCAGAGTGGCATTAGCAGAACGTTTCCAGAGCCAGATCCACCTCTGCTGATATTAGACTGTTGAAGTACCAAAGAGTTGAACTGGTATTTATTCTGTTGAGAGGCTCACTGCCAGAGAGAACCGGTGCATTGAAGGATTTTAAGCACATGATCCTGAGAAAGGCTGCAGTGAAAGAACAAGTAACGGCAGATGAAGTGTTATAGCTGAGCTTTGCCTCAGTTTTACATCCTGCTCTCCCCATTCTCTCTCCTCTCATCTCTGTGTGCACCTGCGGGTGTGGCCACACACACACACACACACACACACACCTGATTGCTAACTCAGCTCTGAACCTGACTCCAATCCGATAATTATCAGATGCACCAAAACGTCGGCTCTGCAAGTCATTATTGGCTCGTCCTGTGTGGCGGCATATTGGCATATTCCAGTCTAGTGGCTCTGGTCTTAGGACACACACCATGAAAAAAAGAATTTAAAAAGCATTTTAAATGCAGAAATGTCCTTGTTTTAAAGAAGCTGAATTGCATAATGAAGTTGCCTGTCTCTTTGTATATCAAACTCTGACACACACACACATCAGAGTGTATGCCAGCTGATACACACTCTCTCAGCAAACAAACATGAGTCCACAAGTGTTGCAGGTACCCTCATGAGATTTATTTAGTCATTTCAACACCTCACTCAGTCAGCGCTGGTGTTCACAAAAACATTATTCTGGGTGTGTGAAGTTAGAAGGAAGCAAGCTTTCCAGACCTCTAACCTGAGAACGCACTTCTTGCATAGAAATTTAATCGCTTCTAAATACAAAACATGGCTCATGCGATGAATTCTTATGTATTGTGTTCCAGTTAATGCTCCCTGCAAGGAAAAAAAAACTAAATAACAAATACAGCAAGGGCATATGAAGACACACAGGGAAAAGAAATGAAAAAATAGAGACCGATGGCCAAAATTTCAGTTTACAGCAACATGGAAAAGGGAAGAGGACAAGGACGAAGGGGATCTGGAGAGGAGGGTTATGCATTTTTATGGGCCCAAAACGCATTACCTTTTCATGATGACACATACATTCTTCTCTGTGCCATTTAATATGAGCGTGTGGCAGAGAAAACTCCTCTTTTAATATTTATAACATTCTCCTTGTCACCTGGCCTCGTGAGTTGAGCTTTTTAAATGAATGAAAGGGGTCCAAGGCTTCATGGGAGCAACTGCTCGACCAAGCTAAAGCAGAACGGCTACTATTAAACTGCCCAACTAGCTCACCTGATGTATTCCACTGACACTGCGTCCACACCAGCCACTGTGTAATTGGTGTTGCACAGTGGCTGTGCACTAGTTCTGCATATTGTCTGGTAAATTGAAATTGCACGGATCATATTCATTTGTGAAAGAAATATTCAGTTTCTAGAAGATGATGAAGACATTTGTGATGACGTTGGCATGTTTTAGATTTACGGTGTGGATAAATACAATAAATTATGGGCAAAAGGCCAACATGAATATATTTATGAATATATTTATTAGATAGAATGTTAGAGTACAAGTACAGTCAAACATCCTGTCTAAGAGGAGCATTTCAAAAAAGCCCTTGCAGTCTTGTTTCCATTGAAAGTTTAAATGCAATCTGGTTATCTCATGCCTTTTCGTGTTTAATCTCTGTGAAATCATTTATTCGACAATGAACTCTCATTTCATTAAATATCTCTCTGAACTGTGACCATACCATCATCTGCGCTCACATTTATCCAAGTCACCGTTTAAATTAATGTCAAATGATCACATACAACAGAACTGAAGAAGCCTCTTGAATGAGAGGTGAAACGTCTTCGATCAAACTTGAACAAGTCCAGTCGACTCCATTTTTTTGCTCTTCGTGATCACACACAGCATTTCCCAAGCCATCATAACAGCATGTGGCTCATGTGGCCTTTACACACGCTAGATTAACACCCCCTCTCTTTACTCTTTGGTGTACTTTTTGTTGATATTAAATTGAATCCCCTACAGACTTATTTTCCTCTTTTGGATTAGGCTTTCCTCTATTTTAGATGCGGCTCTATGATGGAATGGGTTCACTTACTTAGATCAATAAAGCAGAAGCTATCTTAAGCATAAACCTTTACAGCTGAAGTGTCCTTATGTCTATGGCGTGGGTCAGGGAATCTGTGTGTGTGAGCATATCTGTACCGTAGTTGCAGTTTGGATTATCAGGAATTCAAGTATAGTGAATCTTTGGAAGGATTAGGAGGTAAGGCAGTTTTTTTTTTTGCCCTTTCTAAAATTATTATTTTTTGCACATTTATAATAATGACTCTTATTATGGTATGAATATATGGCCTGATTACCTGAATAAGCAACTAATTCCTCACCTCCAATGGCCTCTAATCATTAACTGTGGAACACAAAGAAACACACATTACTTTTCATCACTTCTAGTTCAGTCAAAGTTAGACACACCACAGAAATAGTCCTTCCAAACAATGGAAACGTAAAGGCGAGTGGAAAAGTGCCTGCAGACCTCACTTGTTTGATGAGTTAATTATGCCCAACTATTTGACTGAGACTAGAAATTCACCAATCTGCATCTAAAGCTGGCTCTGTGCTGCCAAGATGAAAGAGTCCCTGCCTGGAGGCTCAAGCGGAGGGCTAAAAAAACACATGTGAACGAATGCACCAATGCATGTAAGGAAGTAAGAAAGAGGAGATGTTGCCGACGTGTGTCTCTGTGTATATATATATGTATATACGTGTATTGGTCCATGGGTCAGAGTGGATTGATTAGATTCTGAAAACAAATTACTTCTGCTAATCATTCAATAAAGCCCACACGTGGACTTGGACACTATCTTGAATATTCAACAACCTCCTACGCTCTCCTCAGAGGGAGAAAGAAATTGTGGTCAGCAGGGCAACAACATGAAGTTGAAAGAAAAGCAAGATAATTAATCACATGAGTTTGCCCTTGGATGCAAGAGTCTATCTATCAAAGCAGCCAATGTTTTGGCATCCATCCTGACGCCTTCAAACGAGCAATAAAAAAACATGCAGAGGAAGGAGCATGAGGACCAGATCAATGCTACACCGGTAATAACTTAATCAAGACTATATTGCTGTTGCTGCCTACACATCATAAACTGCATTATGCTAGTTGGTTTTGAGGAAATGCATTGTGTGAGACAACTTCAGAACAGCAGCGGCAGAAACAGACGCCTGCACAGAAATGAGTGATCTTGGTGGATGTCAGTTTGCACAAGCGCACAATCCCGTCGGGAGACGCGAGGAGAAAATTGAATACAGCAAGGCAACAAATCAACTGTGAGTGCACAACTCTGCATATGCATGTGAGCGCTTTTCTTTGCGTGTCAATGAGATGTAATAAATGGCGTTGCTTATAGATGTAATTCGCAACAGAATCTAACAATTGATCGCTTTCTATTCTACACTTTATTCCAAACAGTTGCTCTACTTTTTCCCCAATCGTGTGCTTTTGAGACAAGTCATCAATAATAATTGCCCACCAATAGGTGGAAATAACTTGATAATATGTTTTAATTAGGGGTGTCAAATTCTCGCGTTAATTGCGATTAATTAATTACAGTCCTGTTTAGCACGTTATGTTTTAATCTCTAACCTTACTGCTTCTGTATTTCCTTTTTGTGCCGAGGATGGAATAGTCAGTGACATCTTGAAGTGGACACTGATCGGGTGTCATTTGCGTTGAGCTTGTTTAGCACAAGCTGATAGGCTCCCATTGTAGGTGGGCGGGACAAGGTGAGGAGCGGTGAGTCGCGAGTTAGCAGCAAAGTCGTTAGCAGCTTGGAGGAGACAACCCGCTATGAGCAAGTCTATAAGTCCAAGTTATATTATATTAAGTTGTTGATCTGCCACAATAATGTAATGATTTTAAACGAAAATACATCAAGTTGAGGGCTTTCCTCTGCAATTTTTAGGAGAGACTAAAAAATAGACTAATTTGATTAATTAATTACAGATCCTAATTAATTAATCACTCACATTTTTTAATCGCATGACAGGACTAGTTTTAATTTCTTCTGTGATCCTCAGTTTTATGGGAGAGAAGAAATTGAAAAAAGCCTAAAAACAAAAGCTGATCGATACTGTTCAATATTTAACCATTTCCCCCTGGGGAGGCTGCAACCCGAACCCAGCCTTTCTGGTTTAAATGCAACAGCCAATCAGCTGCCCTGCAGGCTTGCCCTTAAGAACGTCTTGACATCTTGATACCTTTTGCTCATCACAAATCCTAACCTGTGCCCTCCATTTAAAACAATCAATAGCAATGGAATAAAGAAGGTGAAGATACTTAAGAGGAATAAAATAGTTCTTTCCCTTATTGAGTTTTCACAAAAAGGTTTGTCCTTGGTATAAAGCAGCTTAATAGAACATAAAGCAGACATAGAATAATAGCTGTGGGCTAAAAAAAACAAAAACCTTTTAAAGCTTTTAAAGCTCAAATATTTTTTAACAGCAAAGAAGCTTCTCTCACTTTCAAAACAGATTTTTAGTCATCAGACTTTTGTTTTTAATAATCACTGGAAATATTCTTATTGAAGGCGGCTCGGTGGCGCAGTGGTAAGCACTGTTGCCTCACAGCGAGATGGTCGCAGGTTCGTCTCCGGCTTGTGGCCATTCTGTGAGGAGTTTGCGTGTTCTCCCCGTGTCTGTGTGGGTTCTCTCCGGGTTCTCCGGCTTCCTCCCACCTCCAAAGACATGCAGCTTAGGCTGATTGGTGACACTAGATTGCCCGTAGGTGTGAGTGTGTGTGTGGCTGGTTGTCTGTCTCTGTGTTGCCCTGCGATGAACTGGCGGCTTGTCCAGGGTGTCCCCTGCCTCTCGCCCATTGACTGCTGGGATTGGCTCCAGCTTGGCCCGCGTCCCGATTACGGAATAAGCGGTTAGAAAATGAAATGAAAATATTCTTATTAATTCCAGATTTTTCCTCACTTTTCTCCTGATATCTAAACGATTAGATATTTCATAAAAATGCCGTATCTTGTGTTTTTCTTTCCTCGCAACTGTTTTATTCGGCGCAGTTGACCTTCCATTTATAGTGCAGCTTGTGTTTCCTTAGTCTTAGCTTTTCTGTTTGCTTTCAGCATATTTGAATAAGGGTTCAAACTATTCTGACTTAATGAAGGGCTAAACAAAGGCAATGTTTTGCTATTAAAGTTTTTTTTCTTCTTCTTCTCAATGCTAATGCCACTGTTAAATAATTCCCCCGGTAATCCTCTCAGGGATCTTATTCATGTAGCACCTCTGACCGAGACTATATTTTAATTTGCTGATATGAATTCCGTCTACCAATTTGCTTTTAAACTAGCAAATTACATTACTCAAAGGTTCTGTGTTCCCTTTGTCCAAGACCTCAAAGCATCTCCAGAGGTAAAACAGCAGTTTAGTAAGTTGCTTGTTGTCGTGTTTCCAGATCCTTTGAGAGACGTCCTCACATGGTGGCATCACTAAATAAACACGTCAGCTGGCTCTAAAGGACTAAACCGTGTTTTAATGGCTCACCATTAGCACGCTGCCTTTTGACCAGCTTTCACTCGACAACAAAGAGAGCTCAGATCACTTCTACTGTTTTTCCTCATGCTGTCAACTTAAAGATGGGAGGAAGGGCATGTTTCGGCTTTGCTTTAATCACTATCACAATGACCGTCTTCGGTCCCCACCACCAGTTAAAACCCCAGGTTCAACACAATTTACCATTTTTAAACCAAGCAATGGTATCCAGTTTGAATAAGATTTTCAAAGATGTGCACATTATTTATTTTCTTTTGTTTCTTTAAGGCATAAGACCAAAGAAAAGAAAACTTTCAGGCAGTAAGGCGGGTGTAATTTCAGGTTTTCAGGCTCCTCTAGCGGCAGAGACACCAGGCATGAATAATTGCTGCCTTCTCGGCACCGGGCCTTTTGTCTGCAGCAGTATCAGGCTACAGGGGCCGGGTGGGCCACACGAATGCCGATTATGAGAAGTGAATAGTAAATATTTTAAACACCAAAGAAACCTATGTGCATGGTTCAACAATTCAGCTTCCCAAGGTTAATACTAATTTGCAAGCCATGAAAAAGCATTTTGCAATATTTAGAGAGCTCAGTGGTAGAGGTGGGGCTTGGATGTGTTCTTGGATAGGGGTGTCAGATGACATTGCATAGACCTCTATGCAAAAAAATATACAAAAATATGTAACAATAAGCATCTGCGATGAGGTGGCGACTTGTCCAGGGTGTGCTCCGCCACCTGTCCGATGTCAGCTGGGATAGGCTCCAGATTAAACCCGTGGCCGGGATTCAGTTAAGAAGTGGAAGATGAGACCATTAATGATTGTCTCTTCTTCAAGGAAATGAATGAATGAATGAACAATAAGCATTTCATATCTTGTAACAAAAAAAGAGAAATTCAACTTGTTTGTAAACAGATGATGAGCAGAAATAGCCCTAAAATGGTAACAGGTGGCTAAAATATTACATTATAATATACTAGTTTGTGTTACCAATTAGTATACTTAGTGATTTGTTTAGGGACAGAATAATCATTAATCAAATTTAAATACGATATTAAAATCTAATAAGTTGTTTCGGATTCAATTTAAATTCATTCCAAAGGTGAAGTTTTTTTTTTTAATGCTTGAGTAATATAACATGAAGTTTGCCGAGAAACAAATTTGCCTCTGGGCCTAACGATAGTTCAGCCTTTTATTTCTTTTATACACGTAGGCGTCAGCATCCGGTCGAAGGTTTTCGTTGAAGCTGGAGGGCTTATTAAAAAAAGACCTCACTTTTGACTCCGTGGGAGCAGGAACGTTACAGGAGCTCATTCATGACTAAGTTCTTACCCCAACAGGTCTGGCAGACATGCAAGCATTGCAAAGCAATAAATAATAATAAGCAAACGACTAAGAAAAAGAAAATCTACAAAAATTAAATGTATGATGTATGACATTTCTAACATTTTGAACGATGGGAAGAAATACTGACATTCTGTGTGATTTTTATTTATTTATTATTATCCTGTGTAATTATTGGTCATAATTAGTTCGATGGATAATTCCAGGTGGAAATAAACAGCTAAATAGTGGAAAGGCTGTAGGTTAATTTCTGGTGTTTGTCACACTGTATATAACAATCCCAAAACTTTATATACAGTATATAAAGATCCCAAAACCAGGTGTTTTGAAAAAAGATGAACATAATACTTTTTTTTAAACCACTGACATCTTATGTGCACAATAAATTTCTTGTAGGATAATGCCTCAGTCTTAACCCTTTAAAGACTGCACCATGAATTAATTGTCAGAACACTCTAATTTCTGGAAAATAAGGTCTTAATGGAACCTTCTGACAAATGTGTGAACCCCACCCCCCCCCAAAATCCTACATTTTTTTCATGGAAAATGCAGATGCATGTGTTGGCTTGTATCTATTAGCTTTTTAAAATGAAATGCTCGTGTAAGAAAGACAGCAAAGAAGTGAAAATGGAGAAAGTGCTGTCCTGGAGGAGCTCGTCACATATATGACATGCTACTAATCTACTTACAGAATATGATGCTGAAGCTTACGATGAGTATTTCATCTGCACTAGGAGACAATTTTATTAAAAAGACAAAACATTACAACCCTGGTACGGTCTCACAGTTGTTTGCTTCCATCCAGAGCCTGGAAAGGCCTGGTGATAAATCAAGTAGACGCATGAAAGAAGATAGTGTAGTATCCTGTGACTGGGGATGCAGTGAAAGAGTCTGATATTGAGATTCCCCGAAGATACACAGAGCGTCTCAGCTCCTCTTGTGTTGCTGCTCTACACAAACAGACATCAGAGAAGAATTGAGACACGTTGATGTAGAATATCCAACAACGCGTGGAAGCCTTTTATCTCAACTGGGTCTTCAGAGAGCAGTGAGGGTAGAAGAGACAAAGGGGGTAAGGGAAAAATGAAACAAAAGCTTTGAGAGAGAGCAAAGTGGCTGAGGAAAGGTAGAGGGGGGAGTCAGGGATCCTGAAGGACTTTAAAGATGGTAATTTAGTGAGAGCAGCAGCGATGAGAGGAAATTATTCTGAGTGAATAGGACTGTGGAGGCCCATGAAGCTGAGTGGAAAGAAGATGCTTAGTAAAAAAAAACAAAAGGCAGAGACAAGACGGAACATAAAACTCTGCTGGATCTATATGATGAGGGAAGAGCCACATTAGTGAAAAGGAAAGACGCTGTAGAGAAAGATAAAGAATTCAGATATATATACTTTATATGTATATATATACTGTAGCGAGCAATTTCATTTGCATAAAGCCTAACACACAACATCAGTGTTAAATCGACTTGCCACTCAAAATCTTGACACATCACTTTACGATAACAGACATGGCGCCATGTCAGCATTTATTTTATGATAGCCCTTCATCATGTAGAGTCAGAATCACTGGAAGCTGAACAAAATCACTTTCATTTTAACTTGATCCAAAATAGGATGCAATAGCATGATGCATTGTGTGATTACGATTTCCACAATTCTGGTGTTGGTTTCACAGAAAGAGTCTAACTTTTGTTTCCTTTCAATTACGAAAACAGAGTTTAAAACAAATGAATGATGCAAGATCACATCCTGTGCATGAATAAATGTATAAGATAGATAAAATCAGACGAGGGGTCAGAGGAGCTCCTATTCCTTTCCACATTTTGTGGAAACCATCTATCCATTACTGTTGCTCCATCCATGTTGCAGAAACGCTGAGACATCCTGTTTCCTAAGCACTTCCTCCAGCTATTCTTAGAGTATCCACAGACTCACAAGCCAGCTGGGACATACGATGACTCCGTCTTAACAGGTTTGCAAGCATAGGCCTCTTAGTCATGCCTAAACTAGCTCAAACTACGCCTTTAAATTCAAAGGGACGTGAAGGAAAAAGCCTCCAGACGAGATGAATGAACTCAACTCACTCCTTTTAATGTACTCGTAGAAACTGCAAAGTGTACGACTCACAGCTAAATTGGACATTTGACAAAAACCTGTGGGGCTAAAGAGAGACTAGCAGCAAAAAAACCAAAAACATGCTATGAAAGCCAGCAGCTGCATTATCTGTATTATGTGGAGATGATATCATGAGGTAACCGAAATGGATGCTCTGCACTCAGACACAATCGATGATAGGACACATGTGCTTGTATTATTGATGACCCTACATGAAGCTTCCACTCCAAGTACAAGACAGGATTACTGATAACAATGGCACATACGGTCTGACAAGGGCAAACGTAAAAAAAAGGAAATAGGAAAAACACAAGCAAATAAAAAAGCTTCATTAATTTGATAAGAAGGCAAAATTAAGTGGCTACAAAACAGCCAGAATTCTTATATGCACTGAAAACACAACAATGTATATTAAAGAAAAGCGCTACATATACAGAATATACATAATCGGCTTATTGTATTATACATAATAGACAGTATAAGATAATATTTTTCTATCTATGCATAGGAGGAAGTGGGACTGCTGCATTAAATGCAGATATATAGTAATATGATGTGTAGAAGGCTCCGATTTGACCAAACATTTTCCATCTCTGCCTCCGGGTTGTTGGCAGAGTTCCCGTTGCATCGTTTCCCCAGCCTACGTCAGCAGGGCTTCACCCCCCCCCCCCCGGTGACAACATCTTTCCGGTGGGTGGCTTTCATGAAGCGTACAACGTGTCCCACTCAAATACTATTTCCCCAACCTTCCCCAAGATGCCACAGGCATATCTCCAAAGGTATACTATATGTAGATAGTTCCAGTTCAAATAAGCTCCACTCTCTTCCTCATCTTCATCACACAAGTGAAATTCAAGTTTAAAAAAAAAAAGATGGAGTCAATCAACTGTAAAATCCTAACTGACCATATCAACATCTTTTCCTCATTGCAGCAGTGCCAGCTCCTTATACCTCTTACTGTTTGTGTTGCGCCTGCACTTTGGCTTTTGTGGATGGTATTAGTGTCTCAGTACACAGAAGGGAACTTAACTTATACTGCATAACAAGCAGGGATTTTAAACTCCATAACCAAACTCTGCGGGAATTAAAAAGCATTTATCAGCCATTTATACTCCTGACAAAAACCCAAATAACAGGATTCACTTCTTAGTGAGAAAGACTTTTCCAGGTCCAATTTCCAGAGATCTGAGCACTAGGAATTGTGACGGGACATCTCCAGTGGTCATACATTTTCAGTTGGACATGACATTTGCTGCTTTGAGGTTTCAGTACTCAGAAGTGAAATAACAAGAGGGCATGAGCTGCAGACGCTGAACAGCTGAACTCCCTTTCAATTCAATGCCTCTGTGTATCTCCAGGACAGAAACGCAAACATACGACAGCCTTACCAATGCTTGAGGCTTGGATTTGCCTTGGAAGCAGCTCACAGAGGAAAGAAAGAGGGAAGTGTGAATGTAGAGTAGCAAGCTGAGGACATAGTGGAGACGTGTGGGGTGGTGCTTTACCTCTGCTGCCAGTGACTGTGGGGTCTGAGGTGTGGGTGCCTAACAGAGCAGAAGGATCTGGAGGGATGGGATGGAGGGGGGGAGTGGTGGATGGAGGCAGGGTGGTAGGGACGTCTGGTGGAGACACACACACACATGCATACAGAAAAAAATACGACAAACACAGCAACAAAAATTAATTCACACACGGGACATTTAAATCGTTAAAAGCAACATGAGGAATGCATGACATGAGGAATAAAAAGGGATAAAAAAAGGGATAAACAAAATCAAGATAGGAACACCACTGTGGTCACCTTTATAAAGGTGTGAAATGGATGCAAAGCGATGAGCAACACAACATATATTTCACGCACAGCTGACTGGCTTTGTCAGCATGGCTCAGAAATGGATCGTTTTTCAGGAGACGGACTTTTACTTCTCACACTGCATATATTGCATATACTGCATATACTGCAAGGAGCACGAGGGCTACAGTTTCTAAGTGAAGCGAAAGACAAGATTAGCTTTGGACTTTTTCTACAGGGATGGGTGTAGCCTGCGGGAATATCTAAGGCAAAGTGCAAAATCTGAAAGTAAAAAAAGAAAGAATGACTTAAAGTGCAAGATAAATAAAAAAAATTAAGACTGTTAATATATTTGTTTTATATTAGAGTGCTATTCCTTTTGTTTGTCACTGCGGTTGAATATGATGTGAGGGTCATGAGCATGAATCTGCTTAACGTTGGGCGCTGCGTCTCACACTGGGAGCCTCTCTAGCAAAGTTGAATAGAACACAAGGAGGAAAGTAATTTGACACTCTGTCAATTATCCGTGTTTGCATGGACGACATCGGGAGTAGGAAGCCTCGTAGTCATTTGCATGTTTCTTACTGCTCGCTACAAGATTATGGTAACAACACTCCCTCCAAAGCACTGTTTCTCACTATCACATGTTAAAGCAACAGGAAAAATGGGGATGAAACATTAAATCACACAGCTAATGAGGTTACCCGACCACCTTGGCCTTTATGTTTATGTCACTTTGTTTTGTTTTTTTGCCGATGAGCTAGAGGCTTCTAATTGGCTGTGGAAACCTGTCTCAAGGCCAACTGTCCCACGTCTGTGTGACATTTCAGCGCGAGTGTGAATTACCAAGCAGCAAAGCACACATCTTCAGGGAAGAGAGGAAAAGTCGCCTTGTTGGAGGGGAGCCATTAAAAAGGTATTTTCAGAGAATTATGGTGGCAATTGTAAAAGGCTAAAAGGTGTGCTAATCACTAATGAAGGTTAGGAACAGAGTGGCTGCCATTTCAAAAGAACACGTAATGAATTTGGATGCGACTCTTCAACCCTCCCACACCCAATTGCCTTTTTTTTTGTGGTGCAGAATTTGTCCGTTTAATTACATCGCTCTCATTAAAGCACATCGGTCACTCTTGTTTCTATATTCAGGTGACATTTGAAGGAATTGGTGGGTGCACACAGGCTCCATGGCACATGGGGCAATTTTGGTGGGGAAGAGCAGCATTAGCATTAGCATTTCAAGGCAATAAATGCAACGCAATAAATTTGGATATTGTGAAAGAAAAGAATTAGAGTTGAATTACCTTCTCCTCTCTTGATGTTACAATTTTAATTTTAACCAGCTATTACCATAAAGTTCATTAGAATTACTTTTTAATAACATTTATGGTCATATTTTGAAATGTGGATCTATTAAAGGGCCTGATTTTATTTCTCTATTTCTATTTCTGTAATGTCTTGATTAAAGTGTACTGACCTTCTGTAAAATCTTCAGGCCAACCTGCCTTTTATACATATTCTCCTCCCCATGGTGTGATGAATGGATGCTACAATTGCCAGTTGAAAAGAGAACAAGTCTGCTTCTGCAGACAGGAACCATAAACCGAATAACCAAACCACCAAGCTTGCTTACATTTATGGATGGCAGGGATCATCCTATAGCTTTCACTGGAATGTCTAGACTCCTTAAATTAATAAATGACTGCATCGTCTGATCAAATAATCAGAAGCAAATTCAGGGTCATGAATGGTTCTTTTTGAATATGATAAAATTCCTGACTTTCCAGTCTAACCATTGATGCTCTTTGCTACGATACCAGAAAGCACTGGTATCGTAGGCTTTTTGTCCCTCCATACATACTGTCTTCCCGACAGCGGGAAAAGAGATGTGCCACTGCACTGGAGTCTGTTTTTTTTTAAGTATAATTACTTATTGCCAAGAGACAAATGGCAGGGGAGAAAAGGATGAAATATCTGTTTTCCTTCAAATGGAGCCCCCCCACCTCCTCTGGCGTTACTAGAAATTACTTATCCTTCCTGCTGATATTCCTGACAGCACAGCACTAAATTCTGCTTCCCTTATATATTTGCCTCTTGGTGTGTGTGTGTGTGTGTGTGTGTGTGTGTGTGTGTGTCTGGGTGTGTGTGTGTGTGTAGGATCTGGGACACAGGTTTATTTAAGGAAAGGCGTTGGTGGCATTTGTGCAACCTGAGGCCCTTGTACTCCCTGTGAGAGAGAGTACCACTAATCACACTTAGCAGTGATATAGTATGCAGATCAGGCAATATTATAATCCTAGTTTTTACAATAGAGTGTTGTGCTTGTGGCTGTGAGGTAACTACTCTCCGCTATTTATATCGAGCATCATTGGCCTCCTCTTTTGGCTTTCTTTTTTTCTTTTACAGGCCCTTCATCCATCAAATTAGTAAGTGTAGACGTTTTTCCTTTTCTTCCTTTTCCCTGAATCACAGGAGACATGATTTCCCGCACAGCGGTCGTCTTTCATCTGAACTCACCGTAGACATAGAGAACATATTCAGCACTGCTGGTCCCTAGGTGGTTGCTGGCTTCGCAGCGGTAGGTGCCGTTGTCCGTCTTGTTGAGTGAAGTAAAAGTGAGTTCCCTCCCCTCTACAATCATCCTTTCCAGGTCAGGCAGATCACCTCCATCCTTTGTCCACATCACAGGATCTGGCCTGTGAGGTTCGAGGATGCGGAAGAGAAACGAGACATGCTACATGTTCCTCTCCGGAGCATTTACAAAAGGGCAAACGTCCACTGATACAGAAGGTGAGTGACTCACGAAGGGTTGGCTTTGGACACGCACTCCAGCTTTAAGTACTGGCCCTCCTGAGGGACTGTGAGGGAGGGTGCGATCTCCACACGAGGGGCATCTAGGACAGATAGAGAGGGCTTGAAGTGAGCATAGTTAATACGGAATACATTTCTGTTGAAAATCACATGATTATCTTGACAATGTGTTGCTGCATAAAGATTTTCAGAAAATCAGGAGTGTGCTGGAACAGATAATTACATAAACCTGATTTGTAGTTTCACTCCAAAAATGCCAAGCCAAGTTTGATTTTGTTCTAGATTACAGTTGACCAGAAGCAGGGCCGCCCACGTTCACGTCAGCACATCAAAGCTCTTCTGGTGTGGACAATCCCAAGGCAGATGGGACATGCATCATGGTGGCAATTATTACAGCAAAAAAAAAGCTGCAACCCTGAAGGCAAGGGCAGAAGAATTTTCCTTCCCCTGTTTAAGGTTTGGAATAGCAAACATAACAACCACATTGTTGGTATATAATTATTGAAATATATTGTGTATAAAATATTGCTTATTAATTATTTAGTAATGTGTGCTATATATAAATGTTCCTAAATTGTTTAAAGTCATTAGAAGTCCAATAGATTTGAAATCTTAGTTGAACAATGGGGGTGGGATTTAATAAGTTATCTTCTTCCCACTCCTTTTCAAGCACTATATAATGTATCATTTGCTATTTATTGTGTACATGGAATTTTGTGGGGTTTTTTGACATATTTTTGGCATGTCTTTTGCCGAAATATGGTTTCTTGTACACAAAAAGGTATTATTTATTTTATTTAATTTTTTATTCTGATTGAAACAAACAATAAATGAAACTAAACTAAACTAAACACATTGATGCGAGCTGTTCATTTCAAGCAAGAGGAATGGTGTGCAGAGGTGTTCCTATTGAGGTGAGGAGTGAGGAGTCACGACAGGTCATCTGCCTTTACAGTGTGAATAGAGGTGTCTTACTGAGGACATGAAGGTGTGATATCCCTTATTACATGTGGTGTACCTCGCTCCTCTCCATCAGAGAACAGAAGTTATAGATATAACTTTTTTTTTCTAGTCAGGCCACAGTGAAGCCATGAAACTGATGAACTGATGAGGAGTATTTTTTTATTTACATAATTCCATTAATTTCTACCACTTTTAGGGTCAAGGATTTGTTGAAATAAAAAAGATTACATATTTTCTTTAGACCTAGTCTAGTCCTGACAACACACTGGACTTACGGGTTGCTCTCTCCGACCAATGTCCATTTAAATATACTGTATGTTAGGATTGAAATATAATTAGATGTCGCCCTGTGGCAGATTTTGATTAAAAATATAATAAATGGTTTCATTCTGAGACAATTAGAATGATTCAAGAAGAATTGCATGGAGAATTGCGCGGAAGATAAATTAAAAGCACATTTTTATATACAAATAGAAAACAGGAAATAAGTTTAACTCTGAAATAATAGGCACTGCAGCAAATGTGTTTCTAGGACATTGAATGGCAGTGAATGGGATTTAGTGATTCCCATTTCCATTCATCTTTCTTTACACCCACTCTATACTAAATGTGTGTGTTGACTCACAGTGGACCTCCAGTACTTCAGTGGCCTGCTGCGGTGCCTGTGTGAGTGCCACGTGATCCACTTTGCAGGTGTAGGCCACTCCGTCATCATTTCTGTCCACGTAAAGCTGTAGAGAGCTCCGCACGGTGAATGTCTTCCCGCTTGCATTCACCTCTTTGGCACCTTCGGAGAGAGTTACATATGTGATGGCTGGACACCCCCATGATGGCCCTCCATTGAACAGTTTGGCCAGACCCTTCTTTACTTTGTCCAATCGACGAGCGCCCCCTTCAGCCTCGTGACGCTGCTCAGAAAGTTCGGTTAGCTTTAGAACTAACAGACTGAAAGCAGAACTGAAACAAGTTATAAATGCAACAATGTTGGGACTTTCAGCTTCCCCAATCCGAGTCCGCCTGGTCAGGTCCCTATTACCTTTCTTTTAGTGGCCCAAGCATATCTCTGGATTCAAGTGTTGACCTGTTTTGAAAAATCATGTCCTTTTTTCCTCCTCATGATATAAAATTCAAGACAGCATCAGCCTTTGTACAGTCTCCCCCTCATGATGGTGCTTTTGTTTGCATCACCTAAAGGGACTGTTTACGCTCCATATCCTCTGCTCCTTCTGCTCATCTGTTCCACTTTCCAAGTATATTCCACCCCATTGTCTCTTCTCCCCCTTGATTGTGCCAATCAACTATTCCGCTCAGCCACTTCCCTCAACTGAGGCGTTGAGCCCGCCTCCCCTTGAGGTGAATGAGTGACGGGTCTGCAGTGTTAGTACCATCCATCCAGACAACAGGAGAGAGGGAGAATGGCTGGATTTCTTCACAAAGAGGAAAATGCAGAAGAAAAAAGAGGAGGGGAGAAAAGAATGGCGGAAAGGAGGGAGAAGGCTTTGAATACCAAAGACTGCAGCATGCTTTAGCGGTGTGCAAACATTCTCCTCCTCTTTCTATTATTTATTCCACGTCCTCACAGACTGTTTTCCTCTGCCTCTTTGTCTCTCCGTCGGTTAGATGTGTCATTCTCCATTTGAAGGCAGCAACAAGGTTCCCTCCACAGATATTCTGTTTCCAAAATCACCCAATCCATCTTTTTGCCCCTTTTCCTCTGTTTTATGCTTAATACCTGAATGGTGAGGTTATTATTGGGGTTGATGAGTCAGTCGTCTGTTCAATTGGTAATGGTGAGTCTTTTTAAAATTACAATATGATCTTCACGAGATCTACAGTTAAGGTCAATTGATATAAATATTAGCAATAGACATTTCAATTGGAAAAAATAAATACAACTGTATTCACAACAACTGTTTTATTTAAAAAATGTTTTTTTTTGCACCATGCACCGGTCAGTAATGTAGTGGTTAAGGTAAAACACCTACTGGTTGTATGAAACCATTATTAACAAAGACAAACACAATCATGAAAGTGCAAAGAGCCAGCAGAAGAAGGTCATTTGCGTCTTAACGGTGGCTCATGTTGTTGGCAGATAAAGAATTTTGATGTGCAGAACAATCAATGGTGTGACTGTCGAATGAATGATTAATGATTACAGTGTAACGCACTTTAAGTGCTTAGAAAAGCGCTATTTAAAACCAATCAATTTTTAGTGTTATTATTATTATTATTATTATTAGGCAAATCGGACACTCTGAATTGTCTGTAGGTATGGCCGAGAGTGAGAGTGGGTGTCTGTCTTTCTATGTGGCCCTGTAATAAACTGGCAACTTGTCCAGGGTGTCCCCTGCCTCCCACCTGAAGTCAACCAGAAAGGGCTCCAGTGTGGACTTTTCTTTATATCGTCAATCACTTTGAATTATGTAGGTTGATCATATTCCTATATGATATTCATATGTCATATAGGGGCACTATCACTCAATGTGATAGGTACTCATGTAGCAACTAGTAATCTTATGTTCTCTCTGTACTTAAAACTCCTCAGAATATATATAAAAAAGCACACTTGATTTCTTCTTAAAGCTAGTGTGAGAAGGAGCTTTACTTCCTATTTAAAGCTGCTTGTGAGTTTTAGGCAACCAGACCTGCTGGAATTTTCTTCTCATGGCTATTTGAATAGGATCTGATTGCCTGTGTGTGTGATTCAGGATGAGAGCGTGACAAAGTGGACAGGCTCCCTGGAAGGTCAAGTTCAACAATGTCATTTCTCGGTTCAAAAGCTTGAAATTCCACTTTGAGGACATAATAACAGATGTCTGACAGCGAATACACGGACATGCGAGGGTATCAATATGCCCTCACAATCCTTAAACTGGTGGTACAGATACTGGCCATTAGCACAACACAATTACTGGGTGTGCTTTTTTGGGGGGGATGGAGACTTTTACGGAGTCGCACCGTAATCCATTACTGATCCTTAGGTTACAAATCCTGAACGATGAAATCTTTATTTTAATTCTCAAGACAAAAAAACAATTCAATGCTATTTTATTTATAAAATAATCATTTTGTATTCTATACCTTACACTGTTCTGTTCATTTGCACAGCTGAATTGCTCTTTTAATTAATTTATTTGCATGTTTGCAGTGTAATGCAGAATTTAGGGAGTGAGTTGCATTTGATCAGAACACTTGCTACATAGGAAAATGTTTGGCTTTTCTTTGTTGTATATGCATTCACATGTAGGTGAACAAATAGCTGAATGCTTAAATGCTAGCTCACAATCACACAAAAGGTATGAGCAGACTAAGCAATGACTCTGCACAATCTTTCAAACAGTGTATGTTTTAGGAAATAGAGAAAATGGACCTCATATAATAATATGCAACTCCGACCTCTAAACCAAAAGACTGGCGAGATTTGGCTGTGACCGTAGCGCACTGTTCCGTGGGCGGATGCTCAGAGCGCTGCATCATTGTTATGCGCCAAGACAGCACCGTGGAGGATTAGAAAATGGCAATGACATGCCCAAAAATCCAAGAATCTGATCCTTTTTATGCCATTTCATAGGAGAGATGGATGACGCAAGGAAAAAAAAAAAAGAAGAATGAAGGGACAGAAAGTAGATGGTGACTGCTGAGTTTTGTGCGTGAGGGTGACGGCAATCAAAAATCTGAACGTTTAAAGACAATAAAACACAAACAGTAATAAACATGCTGCATGAGGCCATGACTTGTGAGCTTTCTCTCAGATGAGCGACTGGGTTTATATGATTAAACCTGAAGATCCACCTCAATCCCTCTGGCTACTATGCCCAGTTCAGGGATCTGTTGGCAGCCTGCAAGCGTGATCCTCAGTCTGACCTGTCTCACCATCTTGACTCTGCAGCTAACTGACAGGTGAGTCTGACCAGGGAGCACTGTTAAATGTTAGGACGGTTTCTATCAGGGCCTGGAAGACCGGCATCATAATGTCCTGTCTGACAAAAACTCCCTCGGCATTTGGAGTTAAGAAGCATGAAGACGGTTTTTAGCTGACCCTCAAAATGAGAGGTCTGGTTGGCATTTAAAAGCACCAGACAGGTGTTTCACCTCCAGGATGTTGCTCTTCATAGGCATTGGCAGTGGGTGTAGCTCTCCGACCTACCCGTCTTTAGCCACGTTGCTCAAGTCGAAGCCAGCTACACCCGTACACGGGTATATTTAGTCAAGGAGTCACAAGTCAAGAAAAGACAAACGAAAGACGAGGAAATGGTATTTGTATCTCTGCTCTTTTGTGGTGAAGTTGAAAAGATAAGAAGAAATGTATGTTGCAAGAAGAAGATGCAGGAAGGCACTAAAGGACAGACGGACATTTTATTCAATGCACTATCGAATACATTTCCATAACTCTTATTCTAGACACTGCACATAGATGTACATGCAAGTTCTTTGGAGCTTGTATTGCTCATGATAGAGAGGATGAATATGTGTTTTTGTGGGTGCATCTTTTATTCATGGCACTGTGACTTGCAGAAGTCATCTTGAAATTACATCTTTAATGGCCATTGATTTGCCTCACCCTGGGGAGCTGGATAGCATAAATGGAGTCCCAGCACAGACCTTTCAAGCCTCATGCAAGTTGTCAAAAACTGCTGAAATAACCCCAAAAGGTTCTTATTTTGGTAAGAAAACTTATTTAACCATTTAAAGCCCGCACCATGAAGTTTTTGTCAGAACACTCAAATATTTTGAAAATAACGTCTTAATGGAACCTTCTGATCAAACTTCTGAAGTAGAAGTCTCAAAATCCTGAAAGGTCATTTGTATCAAATATGATCCGTTTGGCAATAAAGGGTTAAATTCCTGAACTCGGTGTTGGGTTGTCCACTGCACCATCATCCCCTTTGAAATGAGCTCCAAGAGCTACTTTCTATTCACTTTCCTGAGGAAGCCTCAGAATAATGATGGCAAAGTTATCCTGTTCTCACTCAGCGCAGTCAAGGACAATTACCCCGAAATGAAGAAATAGCCTGCACATTTTCAAAAGGTTGTTCAGTCACTGTTAAATCCTTTGGTGAATACTTAGACCAGAGCGGTGGCGTTCTGGAAAGTCAGTAGACAATGACCTAAAAGTATTGCGAGCTTTGTCTGCTCCAATACTTTCATGTCCTTGACTAACAAGTTGGACAACAGGATGGGGATGTGACCGCAAGCAATTTCAAATCGAATCTTCGTGTTTTCTTCCTTAAGCCCACTTGGAATAGAGTTATCTTGTAACACGATGAAGCAATAACCTCTACAGTTTAGGTCAGAGTCTATGATAATACCAGTATGATGGGGAACGTCCCCACCCTTATGTGAAATAAATATTCATGTCATCTCTGCCTTGGTTGGTATCCATGCAGCTCCCTCTGGTTCAGTGGCGTGTAAACAAGTGGTACGTGTGGTGATATTGGCAGAGGTCTCTCTGGGTTGCAAGTGTGTAACTGAGATAGAAATATATCATTACTGGGTGGGGACTGAGGGGATCTGAGGGACAAAGCGACTGAGAAATAGGAATATTGGATTCCGTTCCACACACAGACGCTTATGTCCTAATACGGTGGCTGTCTGCTCCATTCGGCTATTTCGCTCTCGCAGATACGCAAATGCACACACATGCACAAACACACCAAGCATTAAGATGAGCGCACGCAGCCGGGAGATGGACTGCTCCAGTGGCTCGGCCTGTAATATAATCTTCTCTATCCCCCCAGATCCCACACCAATATGTCACAATTGTCATGTATTCCCAGCGTGGTCACCCACAATCAGATGGCTTTTCCCATTGAACACACCCCAAACCCATCAGGAGGATGAACACGTTTGCACCGACACATGCAAATACACAGACTGTGCATTCATGTGTCAATCTTGTACTTATGTTAATTAATACAAACTGTCATGTGTAACAAGTCAGACCGATATCTGGAGGCAACATTTCACACCTTATTATTTAAGTGGACCAATCAGTGGCAGAGATGGAAATTAAATGAGAAATAAAAACATCTTGAATATATGTGACCAAAACATCACTCAGAGGAGGAATGAACTGCTAATCAAAAAACAGCCAACCTACTTGTCAGAAAAGACAGACAAGTGTTTTTTCCACCTTTGAGAAAATCTATATTATTTATTTCAGAATGATAAAAGAGACAACAATGACAAGGTAAACCCCAAGGAAGCATCCCGGTAAACGATCAACAGATTTGACATCTTAAGGCCATCTTCTGCTGTGTTATATGGAATTTATAAGGACTGAAAAATATTTTATATTATCTTCTGCAGTTTTAATGCTCTTTATGTAAAGCTGAAAGATGCTCTACAAATAAACTTGCCTTTCCCCACTTTCCAGATACTCTGAGAAGGCAAGGAGAAAAGTAATGACAGAAATTCATCTTCCCTCGATTACAATTAATTAAATGAAAGATTACCTTAATATCTGCTCAAAACGCTGTGGGAAAACAAATACTGATTTGAAGTTATATGCTTGTTTGTCCTGAACCCCAAAAACCCCTAAAGCGGAATAGCTGGATTAGCTGTCCGGGCATAAACCCGGGTAGAAGGGGTGCAGTGATGCTCAGTGATCACTACGCTGAATTTAGACAAGAAACCTAATCTTCAATCAAAATCATGAGCAGTCAAATAGCAGAATCTTTTTACCAGATTCATTAGGAAATCATCGAAAATAAAATGAGGAGCTCGAAAAAGTTATTCCTATTAGCACTATGCTTAATAGGATAGCATATTCACTTGAGGCTGCCGTTCCTCCAAACCACCAAGGATAATTCTACCTGTTCACTGTCTGTGGTGAATTTTAAAGAACATTATGTCCTGACTTTATTTCCATTTGCCTTACAGGAAGCTCCTCTTTCAGTACTGGGCCACTGGGAGAGGCAATAATTACCCCGAGAGACACAAAAAGCCTGTGAGGAGAAACGCTCCCCCCAATTAGTGTAGTCTCTTCCTATAAGCGTCCTCAGAAGAGCAACAGATGAAAAATAAATTATAATGACCAGAAGATAAAGATTTGATGATGATGATGATGATGATGTTTCTTGAATGAATAATGTGGAAAAACATGTTTTTGTCAGTGCTATCACCATCCTTGTCGGGAGACTATTCGCATTTAGCAAACTGACGATGAACCAGAATGCTCTATTTTTTTCTCCGTCAAGCCGAAAGTGTGGTAGTGACATCGGGGCTTTTTCTAGTTTAACAAATGATTTCACTCTTTAAAACAAGGTCTATCTGTGGGGATCCTCTTTGTAATGGAGTGAGACACACAGAATACAAATCGGATCCTGTCAGTGGCGAACATAAGCACTTTTGGTGGATGTACTTGGGCAGACTAGTTGCCCCCAAGGACATTGCGGCCGCCGACTGACATGATCTAGTAGACCGATTCCAAACCTTTATGTACCAATTATACAACAAACAAGGTAAACATTGGACCCAGGGTTAAAAAAAAGAAAGAAATTCCTTTAAGGTATGTCTGTTGTGGCATAAATATATACAAAGCATAAAAACGATTTAGAATAATATTAAAAATAACTGACAGGAATAAATGACATAATTACAGAGATAATAGATAATAGAAGGGAAAAGAGTCAATAACAACCATGATGAATGCTTCGGCAACTTCTTTATGCTTTATGTGTCTTTAAAGCGGCACATGTTTGTGTCTGTTTGGTATCTCAAATATGTATTGAATATTAATTCACATGTAATTGGACATGGAAAAACATGGCTGATTATTCTCACAGTCGAAGTTCAATGAACTGCTGATGGTGAAAATGTCTTTCCACTGCATTAAGAGAGCAAAACAAAACTACTAAAAGAATTAACTATAATTCTGAAATGAGACATTAGCTCCAGCAGTTTTCTTCCCGTTTTATGAAACAACAAGCAAACAAACAAACAAAAAAGAAAACCAAAAACCAACAGATGCTCCTGCACATCTTTACACGCATTTTTCATCAGGGGAATATGATATGATGTCTGATAAAAGCAGAAACAGATGTTCCGTACCTTTGATCTCCTTTTCGTTCCTGAACCAGCGCAGGTCGGCGGCGGGCTTGCTGCCCTGAGTCACGCAGGTCAGGGTGATGTGGTCTCCCTCCAGGGCAGGCTTCGTCAGGCCGTCGATCTCTGGCTTCTCTGGCAGACCTGAAGGATGGGATGGAAATCATCGCCATGGAAATAACTCGCACACAGCATCATGTCAATATGCAACCCTAATATAGTGTGCATTATTTAGAACTTCTTCTACAGCTCACACCCCTGCAGAGACATTAAAGAGTAGTTACCCAGCTCCATCCTGCTAAAAGCAAATGTTTGCTGACTCACTGGCGGAGAGTCTCTCTCACCAACTTATCTCACATACTTCTAGTGGTATTCAGCTATGCATGTAGTTTCTTTATTTTCTGTTTGGTTGGCTGAGATGTACGGTATTTTTCTGGGCCTGAATCATTTACAACAGAATATAAGATAAAATAGCGTCATGGATTGATGGCACAAGGTGCAAGTAGAAAGTGTTTTTTTTTGTTAGCAGGACACACACACTTGTGCAAAGAACACGTACTTCTTGATTTTCCATAATGAGTGATTTAAGCGTGCCGTGTCTGCCCTGGTGATGTCAATGAGCAGTAGGCTTGCCTCGGGGTGAGTGACTGAGAGGTCTGCCAGTCAATGCCGTTGACTGACTGCAGCTTGTCTGTCTCTCCACCCTCCTGTGAAGTTTATTACCAGGTGTAAAGGTCTCCCTGAATTCTGTTTATCACAGGCATAGACAGTCTGAACAACAGCTGTCAATCAGAATATATGGCGGGCATAGAGAACCCTTTACATTGCATATGCAAAATTTGAACCAGCAAGGATTTTTTTAAAGTCCAAGAGTCCCCCTAAACACCATAGGGATTGTGTTGGATGGTGTTTCTGTCCCACTGAATGATAGCTGATCAAATACAACGTGCATTTTCTAGACACATTTGCCTCAGGTAGCCAGAGAGGCTGCAGAGCTTTCATCTGAATGAATATAATGAGTCCTTGTGCCTTAGCCGCTCATGCGTCCCCGAATTGTGAATGTACCAGCTGTGGGTCATAATTGTGTGCAGGACAGTTAAGGTATATTCAAGCTGTGAAAAAGAAATGAGACCTTGATTTCTGATGCATTTAGAGGAAGCTATTGAGAGCAAAATGCAAAGTCAATCACAAAGTTAGCCTGTGGGTCCAGCTGCCATTTGAAAAGATGAAGTATCACGACATTTTATCAAGGCATTCATGAAGTGTTATGACTCTGACGACCCGCTGACCTTCCTTCTACTCAAGGTTCATGTGTGTGCTTTTGCACGTTGTCTCAAACATTTTTGGATAGATGGCAACTCACTTCTTTTTTGGTTGTTGTTGTTGCACATATTCATGTGCCAAATAGGATCTATTTTAATGGCTTCACTGAGCCCTTAGCCTGCAACTTACACCACAGGCCAGTAAAATTGAAATGATCCAATACTATTATGTAGAAACATATTTAAAACACTGTGCTAGCACAGCAATAGCATCCTGATGTTGGCATGCGGCTCACGTTCAGAGCGAGTAAATCCTCACAGCCGGCTGAATCATTTTGCTGATTTGTTTGGAATTGAATGTTTTCTAAGGTGTTTGTGCTAACGGACAAACGCAGGTTGATATTTACTCACCAAAATGGGATGTGAATGTGACACTCATTTCATTGCTTTTTATTTAATGGCGTTGGCATTATTTCTTGTCTTTATTCCCAGTCTTTGCAGTCCTGACGCAACAGCCGATAAAGCGGCCGTTTCCAGGTCATTTGGCATGTGTATTAAATCTCCCTGTTTCCTGCCTTGCACCATTAAGCATTGTTCAGTAATGCAAAATAGTTTTCTCGGCATCCTTATTGAACAGTCGCCACTAATGTCTCTAATTCTCTGAATGCTTGTTAACCAGAGAGCCAGCTAATGGTCCTGGGGTGCACGCGCTCATCTATTAGCATTAGCGAAAAACTAATTGGAGAGATAATAAGCAACGGTGGCAGGAAATGAGAATGTTTTTGTATGGCTACGATCACAACTCAAACATTACGAGGGAGCCTAATGATATGTTTTTATTTGTCTGCAGGAATAGTTGTTGGTCTTACAAAATAAAGCAACAGCAACAACAAAGACAAATCATAAATGTTTTAAACAAATAAAAACTAAGTGCTTTCTAACTTTGCAGTTAGAAAGCACTCAAAAGTTAATGTACATAAATTTGATGTCATTCTATTTTGACAGCAATGCAAATATACATATATTTTTTTTTTTACTGCAATTAACCCTGGATTTCTTATCAGTACAAATTGTTGATTCTACATACAACAGTTGTTGTTGTTGTGACATTGGTCTTGGCTACCAAAGTGTAAAGAGCAAGAACTCTTTGAAGTGTTTTCATTCAAAAATCATGTGGTGAGAAACCGTGTGACAAATGCTGATGATAAAGTATTTACTATTTTTGCCTCTCCCATTAAGTATGCGGTATAAACACGGAATCTTTTTTGTTATTTCGTGATAAGGTTTTCTTGACAGTATGTAGACCACAATGCATCACAGCCGCCAGTAATGCAGGAGGTATAAGCACACCGACAAATGTAGCTATTCGAGTCTTACTGTTATGTAACAGCTTATCAGCAAAAAGCACACCTTGTGTAAGTCCTGCACTTACCTAGAACCGTCAGGTAGGCTTTGGCTGTTCTGACAGGCATGGTGAAGAGAGAACAGGTGTACATGCCTTCATCAGACAGCGTGGCATCACTGATGCTGATGGTTAACTCCGACCATGATGCGTGCACCAGCTCGATCCTGTTGTCCCTTAAAGCTGGACAGAGTCAGACAGAGACAAAGACTTAGCCGGCAACGCAAACTGTTGAAATACCATTGAACAAACGCGAGTGATGAGGGATGAGCAGTCCTGCTTGGAGGCAGACTTCCAGCAGTACAGAAAACCGACAGTATGAATTTCATTATATTGATGTATTTCCCGCAGTGATGTTTGTATAGTTGACTCTTGTGCTCTTTTCTTTTGGTGAACTATTTTGTTTTATGTTTTTGAATTGCAATAATATATTCAGATTCAGAACACTTTATTAATCCCAAATGTATAAAATAGAAAACACAGATAGGTGGACATATTTTGCTTATCGACAAAAGAGTACAATCTCAACCCTAACCATTTTTTGTGTGGTCATTATACTATATAAAGATGTCAATGCTCCAAATAATAGTTTAAATTCAGCTGCAGGCATTATTTGTGCTAAATGTGAACTCGGAAAAGCCAAACTTGTCTGTTTATTATGTTTACTGTCAGTGCCAAAAGGTGCAAAGCTCATTTTCATTGCTTTGTTCTTTGAAATAAACATCCCTGATGCAAGCCAACTTAAGCGATGTTGTGCATTGAGTATTTAAATATCAGGGAGAAAAAAAAAAAAAATCGAACATCGTATAAATAAAAGTGACCTCCAAACTGTTGAATTTGACAATGAATGCATGAGTTCTTCTTCCCTTCTTGACAGCCTTGTAGACATTTACTTTTATGAAAATGTAATCTTCCAAGAGACATAACGGGAATGGAAATCAATACGGTAATAACAAGCTGAGAAAGAGGCCTAATGACAATTTGGCACGATGAGAGGGCTGCGATGGATCTGCTGTAATTGCACGGCTGGTTGGAAGAGACTCCATGGTCTTCAAAGTAGACGTTTTATCTGTGATAGAGTGGGAGTGTGCACTTTGATTCCAGAATGGGGTAACAACTTGAAAATGACATGATTCATGCTTGCTGTATCCAAGGGGTCCAATGTCACACAAAATCAAAATGACACAGAGGACATGAAGAAAAGAGTGTTTCATGAGTTTTATTTCTATTCAAGACTTCCTTTTGCAGTTTAAAGTTTAAATTAAAAAAAAGTGATATACATATTAGAAGCTACGGCCGATTAGGTTTGAGCCGATGACGGAACATATCGACACAGAACTCCCCGACGTGCGTGGAGTTAGAGCACATGCATGATGTTAGGAAAAAAAGAGGTTTCACTATTTGCAGATTAGGGAATGATGCTTTACTTTTTGTGAGGCTACATGAAAAAAGATCATTATACTAGTATATTTTTTAGAAATCCTATTTCTCATTGAAAACCCAGGCATTGTAACATTGCTACAAATGTCCAGTCTGTTCAAAGGCTGCAAAACAAGCTTGAATGTTTAGTAGAACTTTCTTCACATCCTGCCTTTAAGTGAGTATTTTAAAGAAGTAATTTTCTTTCCAGAATAAAGTTCACTTCCCTGTTTTCCATATAATTAATTGAACTACTTTCTATTTTACTATGCAAATCTCCAATTAACTTGTTTACGGGCTATATGAGTCCTAAAAAGTAGGAAATAACTTTCTTTATTTCTTTAGTTTTACTGGAAAAGACAATTCCAAGGACGGTCAATAAAGCCAAGACAGAGCTTGAACACTGCACATTAGTTATATTACTAACATTAACTTCCATTGAACTGTCATGGCATCATGTGCGTTTCCGTTCATTTACAGCCGTCCAGCCTTTGTGGTGACTGGTGACACAACCAGGCACCTAAGGTGCCCCTTCTTTCCAGCTCCTGTGTGTTCATTGCTGCAATTATCACTGAACCAACAAGAGCATTGGAATTTCAGTGAGCACGCTATCTCGTGTAACTTCTCCTGCCAGCTTTGCTCCGCCAGTCCCAGGCTAAACACCTCCAGTATGCAGCAGCAGAGTTTGCAATCAGTTTGGCTAAACGACAGCTGCTCTCTCTAATTTATTACTGCATTTGTTCTGTAGCTTCACCTCCCTCACAACACTGGTTATCTCTACATGCTGCGCGCCCAACCTGAGCAGCCGTGACATGTTGATACGAGCGCAATCGTTAGGCTTGGCACTGGTGACAGTGCATTTCTGTTTCTCTGGGTACGGAAGGCCAGCGATGCAAATATACAGAATTATATTTAGACTAATGGTGAGATGCGCTGAAAAGAAATTGCATTGTTCATGTGGCATGAATATGTGTGGAAATCTGTACACTTTATTTTATCAAACAATAAACTAAGAGAAATGATTTCGACTGATTAACAGGAGAATAACAGATTGTCTTCGCCAGCATGCAGGTATATCTCTATCACTGTCTCGCCTTCCTGCAGACCACAATCTGCAAGTGACAAAACCCGCAGGTGAATGTGTACAAGTCAAACAATGCCTCTTATTTGCCATGAGGAAGAAAGTACGAGCTGGCAAATATCAGAAAATACATTTGCTGTTGCTGGCTTGTTGTGATACGCCACTCCCTTCCCTCTCCACAACAGTGAATCTGGAATAAAGTTAGTCCAGGGGAGTGGATATAGAGACAGTTGTTTGGAAAGTAGGCTTGTATGGAATATTCTGCTTTTCTGCCTTGGGAAATATTTGAGTACGATGTGCACATAAGCATCAGTCACAAATATCAGGGTGGAAGTTTTGTTATATTTTGTCAGTGTTTTATACTTACAAACTTACTCTTGTAGCACCTTTATTAATATATATTAATTTCTTTATTAAAGAAAAAAGATATTTATCCAAAAGTCAAGACTCAAATAAAACCAGGAAAAGCAAGCCTTGTGTGGTTATTTGAAGACTTTGGAATATAGCTAGCTGCCTAGCAACGCAACGGAACACGCACTGTGAGGGCAGCATACTCATTTTACAGCTTGTCTCATTAATATAAATTTGGATCCTCTCATTACATAAGCTAAATTACATTAATATTTACATGTGAACGCGTGCACACACGCACACACACACGTACACACACAGATAAATACACATTATTATAGGACTTACTTTTAAAATATTTCTCTTAAATCTACTTTTCTTTCCCTACTATGCCCTGTATGTTTAGATCAACAAAAACAAACCCAGTATTCTACTTATTTATAGAAAACAAATTGGTAAACTCCCTCAGCACTTTTATTTATGTATTATATATACTATAGTGTTTTGTTTGTTTTCAGTTGGTAAACTATTTGTGAAATGTAAAGACAGACCAAAGGTTGTGTTTAATACATTTGACTACAACAAGCAGAATCAACACCGGCTACCTTGAGATGTGACAATTATGAGTTTTCAAAAGTAGACAGTTAAATATTCAGCAACCAGATGGAGGTCAAAATATTCCTCATTTAATTACTGCTGTTAATGACTTCCAGCCACGACAATCAGATAAGAGAAAATAAATGAACTTAAGCCCTCCTTGCCCCACAAACAGGAAAGGGAGAGATGAGAGTGAGGATACATAGCCACCTCTTATTTTAAAGAAATCTGTGAAGGGTCAGAATGGAAGGAAATCCATCCAGAGAGAAGCTGCACAAAGAAAAAGTAAAAATAAAATCCAATAACAAAAGGCAATAAAAAAAATTCTGATAAACGTTTTGGTTTGAAAAATACTGTAAATACTGTACTATGTTGCAAATGTAAGACAATTTGATAACCACGCGTATTCAACATAGACAAGGACATTTATTGGATTATCCAAATCGCTCTAAATGTACTTCATTATTATTAATATTGAACGAGGCAGGAAGACGGGCCTCAAACCCGTCTAATGAACAACTAACAGGCAAAGGGAATCGTTCCTACTCCGTCCCAAACCGAAGGAAGCAAACCACGATCCAATAAGCTTCCAGGTCAATATGGAGAAAATAAAGTCTGTTTCCACACACAGGTTATGTTTACTATATTCTTATTCTTATCTACATCACCAGGGACTCACAAAAAAATAGCAAAATAGCATCTAATCACTTGGACGATGACCTCAGAAACATTCTCAATATATACATCATGTCTCTCGCGCTCTCTGTCTGTATACTGTAGACACACACACACACACACACACATATATATATATCCACTCATACACTATATAGAACAGTCAACCAGAACATATTCAAATAAATTGGCTGCATAGCTAGCATTTTCTTCCAGCTACTCTTCATCATTAAAAACAGCAGGAAAGTGTGTGTGTGTGTGTGGACATGTGTTTCTCTGTGTCTGCAGGGAAATATCGTGTGCATGGCTTTATTGTGTGGCATACCGGGCGCATGCATAAGCAAATAATGTGGCGTTACACTCAGTCTCTCTGAGCCTTCATGTTCTCACATTTCATTTTATTCACCCTCTATTTCCCATCTCTTTTTTCCCTCCTGACCTGTCCGCTCTCATCCTTTCCCCTGCCCCGCCCCTTCATCTACCCAGAGACAGTATATATTAGTATAGAACCTTGGCAGGTGTTTGCTCATTCATGTGACACTGTTTTATAATGAGAAAAGTGCAAATTTCAAATATACATTCAGCTGCCTGCACCTGGATATAGGGACGCTCTTTTCCTTGTCAACAACCCATCTGGGGTGAGTTTGTGTGTGTGTGTGTGTGTGTGTGTGTCTGTGCCAGTGAGTGTGAACAATAGAGAGAGCTAGAGAGAGAGAGAGAGAGAGAGAGCAATGTTGCCATGTTTTTTGAATATCTTAATGTATATTCTGTATCTCAGTTGTTTCTCCACCTCCTTAACCTGTTATTCCTCTCTGAGGCACACGAGGCTTTTCAAATGTAAAATATGTTTTGTAGACAATAATTAGATTGTAGAATTGTTTATTTTTTTGGTGTCTACCTGCCATGCTGAGGTTCAGTGGGACACGACCAGCAGTCCTACTTCACCAAGCGAGCAGCCGGTCAAGGAGGAGGCGTTCTCATTATTCTAAGGAGCCCACGACAGCCTTCCTTCCTGGCATGAGAGGCAATGTTTATGGAGCCGTATCTTACTGCTTATTGATAATGCTGGCAATCATTGAATTTCAATTCTATTAAATTCGTTATTAAAAGTTTCTTATCATGGACTCTGTGCTCCAACTTTTTCTAGGAGAAAGAATAAGCCTGCCTTTATAAAAGCAAACTAATTATTCCAATTTGCCTCAGGTACTTTTCTCTACACCTCTCATTTGATAAGTGGCTCTTCTAATAATGGTGGTAATAACGGGATCTATTGCTTCACTTGACGATGTCGTCTCTCTCTCTCTGTCTCTCTCTCTCTCCCTGACCTGCTTTAAAGCCATGCAGCAAACAAAGGTAACATTTGCCTTACAAAGGCTTGTCTGATCCACATCCAGCACCCATAGTCAATGATAACTCCACACATCTTTTACTTGTTAGAGCTGTCTGCATCTGTAAATATAATGAAGCAGCAATATGAATGAAACAACAGTCAAATCTGGAATGTTTCAGTCAAAGATAGAAATCTAAAAAGAAAGATGCCGAAGGTAGCAGGTGCTGAACACTCAAAGTCAAATAAAAGTGTTATTGTGTCTTTCGGATGTGATAACTGCGTCTAAACGCTTTCATAAAATGCCCCCTTAATTTGCCTCCTTTATCCCACCAAGGCCTACATTTCACCTCCTTTTCCCCACTTTCTTCTCATGTTTTATGGCCCTTGTCTTGGGGAGAGGGGACTTGTAAGGGATCTTTGGAGATTTACAGTCAAGTATTTTCTTTTTCTATCAGAGAGAGCGGCGTACCAATTTTTAGAAAAGATGTTTCACGGTGTTAGTCTTACAGGAAATGAAATAAGATGGCTGTCTCGAAAGTTTAACTTTGCTGCAAAGAGAAGTTTGAAGAAAAAGTTCTGAGATGTGTCCAATAAAAATCTGCCAGGTGTTTTTTTTTTGTGATTTGCTTTTAAAAGCATATTCCTTGAATTAATAAGGCAGAGATATTCAGAACGCATCCAATCGTTCATGGTTTCATAGGAAATAAAACGCTAGGCATCCCAGATGAACACACACACACGTGCGTGCGTGCACTTACACAACCACACAAATACGCACGAAAGCAAACAACCTGCAAATCGATTCAGACACCGGAATATTTGCCATCTGAGGATACAAATAGGTTCATATTCAGCAGCTAAGGGCCCAAATATCGGGAGCTGGCCCCAAGCTGCTGACCCATAAAACTAATCTTAATGCTCAAGCAGCTTCAATCAGCCTTTAGATGACATAGTGTGTGCAAGATGCCCACCACGCGCATAGTAGGCAACATCAACATCCTCACTTTATCTAATGTAAAAATGCACCAGTCAGACAAAACTGATTGAAGACCTTAAATGTAGCTTCACAATTTGCATTGCAACAAGCACTTTGCTGCATAACTGCAAGCAATACTCACATTTAGAATATTTTCATTGCCAACTGGTAGCAAACAAAAGAACATACTCAATTCAAGGGCTATGGGAGAATATTACAGTAACTAAGCTAAATGGTGCACAATGTTATGCAGTGGGCATGTAGAATATTTTTAATTTCATATCATCCAAGGCCCATGTATGGCACATTAATATAATATAATTTGGTGTCTTCAACTAAAATCAAAGTTCAAAAAGGAGATTTTTAAATGTAGATGTACATAAGTGCACAAAAACAACCAACAAGTCATTATTATTGATAGTAAATGAGTGGAGGAGATATACGTGCATGTGACCTTGAACAAAGAACTACTCTTCTAGCATGTTTTATCCCACAGAGTGCACGTATCCTGTCTACCGGGAAAGATTGTGTGTGTGTGTGTGTGAAGCTGCATTCGTCACATGTGGGACGAAGTCATTATAATTTAGGTCTACTAAATGCATGCCGTAGTATTCGTTATAATGCTTGGACAGGTAAACCAGGATCCTGCCAGACTCTGGAATGCAGGGGTGGACAGATAATTAAAGAAAAGGAGAACAGGATCAACAGTGTCCTGTAAACTGGGAATGAAAATCCAGATGCAGGTGGGGAAATGGGACGAAAAGGAGTCGGCAAATTACAGCGACCATGTGGAATAAATGATTTAAATGTCAAACCTTAGCCATGGGTCCACTTAATAGGTGTCTGCAAAGTCATTACACATAGGTTCTTTCTAGCACGGGGAAAATGAATAGATTGCAATTACGCTTCAATGCCAACTTTCTCAATCCATTAAATAAAGCTATCATCAAGTCTTGAATTACACAAAACCAAAGGAGGAATTTGTAAAATGATATTAGCCTCTGTTCAATCTTGGAAAAGAGAGAATCCCTCTTGCCCAGTGCTCATCTCCCTCCGTTGTCATCTAAGCCCAACTCCCTCAGTGGTAAAGTGATGGAAAGGACAAAACGAGCTACTTTGGGAACAATGACTTAATTCGAAAATTCAAATAACTCTTCACTGTCATTGGGGCTCCTATGTAAGGACAGAAGACAAGAGGAGTGTCTTTCATCCGACTAAAGAGGCTTATAGGTGAGCCTCTGCCCTGACATGAAACAACAGCATCCGTGAAACAACACCCCTCAGAGGACTTTAACGCCGACAGCTGCTGCATTTGTCTTTGAAAAGACAATATGTTTATGCTAATGCTCTGTGGCTGACTTTAATAGAGGATATAAGTGACACTCGCTGAGACACAACACATGCACACGCAGGCACATGTTGCAGGCAGTCTGTTGCATTTAGACTGCAGAATCTGAAGTATTGAGTATAGAATCTGGAGTATTATTCAGCATGATATCCCTGGAAGATTCTAGAAGTTCTGTGAAGCATCTTTTCAATTAGACTACAATTGCATAGCATCAAGGAAAACCTTTACACTTAAAATCCGCTAATGTCTCATGCTGCTTTTAGAAATACTTAAATAAAATCAATTGAAAAAAAAAGTTGATTTAGTTCCAGTATAAATATATGCAACAGAGCAAAGTAAAGGAAGAGTTGACAAGGTGGGCTTGTATTTTTGAGGAACTGCGTGTTTTCTCTCATCCCTATGTTCTTCTTCCCAACAGGCAGCCAAGAAAATTAATCTGAAGCCTACTGTGCGCAAAGGCGCTTGCAGCAGAGACATCTTTCCTTTCTCACACTGCCAGTGGCACTTTGGAAACACTCACCATCTCAGTGCTCCCATCAGCATGTGCATCTGAATTTGCCACGTTCAGCAAGAGAGCTCCCAAAGCTCACACACCCACCCACACACACACACACGTACACACACAGGGAATGCACATCAATGCAATTCTGAGCCCTCAGTGGTATCCCCCTGGCTTTTTTGATAATAAGAGAGTCCTTGGCTGCTTTTTCATTTCCAATCTCAGAGCTCTGCACTGTAAATGCCATGAAATAGACCCCCAAGCCTGACCCCTGGTGTGATATGGAATAACCTGCAGAGAACATCGACTGTTGAATTTGATGCTCAGTGCAGCTTTTTAATGCCGCTCTTTAAAAAAAAAAAAAAAAAGGCAGGAAAGTGAAATGAAAATATGAACGGCTGAAAAATGATGCTTTGCACATGAATGCTTTGATTTACTGAATGCAAAAATAAAGCACACAGAAACACAAACGTGCGCATAAAGAAAAAGTCCAGAGACAAGACATTTGCACAATAGGCAAGCACGGAAATTCACACAGCGACCCAATGGACGGACGGATAATAGAGGATGACTGTGGAAATCCCACATGTTTAATCCAGACACTTACAAGAGCGTGTGATTCATAATATTACATTTAACTAATACAGCTGGGTGCAATCATTTCAGCAGGCATGAACCAACAACATAAAACCCATGAATTACCTTTATGGGGACTTTATTGAAGAGGGTGTGAAAGGTCAGGAATAAATGCTTTGCACTGATTAGCCATTAAAACCTTGGCGTCTTTGTGCGTGTGTGTGTGTGCATGTGCAGTATTGTGTCAATAAATGTTTGCCAAGATAAAGGTTTGCGTTCATTAAATGGAGGGAATTTCTCTGCAAGTATCTGCTATAAAACGCAGTTTTATTTATGCATGAACGGAGATTCGTCCCTCACTGTCAGGCCGTTTTGTCCCAGGATGAGGAATGTCAGGATATGAGGTTGCTGAAGGTTTGTGTTACACAACACTCTTTGTTCATTTCATGCAATACACTGATGAATCATAATTAAATAAATACATCATTGACAGCTATTCTGACAGCGATTAAAAAAAAAAAATGCTGCATTCTGTTGGCTTGCAGAAATTCACATGTTTGGACTTTTAATAAGCACAGATGCTAAGATGAGTGGATGAAGCACACAAACCTTAAACCACATCGTTTAAATAGGCGATTCCTAATCATGCACAATATTTTGGAGCGATTTGATCAACGATTTTCCTTCATTGTAAATGCTCCAAGCAGGCGACTGTAGCTCCGCTGTGTACACGCGATACTCAATCTCTTCAGCGTCAACACATCCTGCAAATTGGAACAATTTAAGCTGCCATAATAATCCATCTCCCCCTCTCTCTGTCATTGCTGCTTGCCTACCTTATTGCATTACTTTATCGTCTTGTCGACTGCATGCGGCTGCTAACAGGCTTCAGATGAGTCAGACTGCTTGCAGGTGGAATCTTTACGAAAATGAGAACATTTGATCTTCCGGCTTGCCGATCGCGTCACATCAGCGTTGAAGATTGTTCAGATGATTTCATCTAGAAATGTGTTCATTAACTTCATGCCCATCTGACCTCGTGAAACCTTGCCTCTCAATCTGCCGGGAGACTGGCTACCGGTTGCCTCATTCAGATGTCAAATCTGGATCATCCTTCACTTTCACAATCTTACAACCCTTTCTGCTGATTTTCTCAATGTGACCCATTCTCCTACAGTTTACTATAGTGCTGAGTGACATCATGAGTTACTTCTTTCTCCAACTGGGTCCACATTCTTCACATTTATTTCATAAGCCACAGGCATCAGACATTTTGGCAACGAAATCCTCTGTGGTTTCCTCCATTTTCCTCCCTGAAAGAACTTTCTAAAGTTTCTAACCTGTACTCCTTTTTAAGTCAACTGCTGTGATTTTTCATGATTATAAATAAAATTGAGTTGACTTGAGATCAATACAGATCAATGACAGCAAGCAGCGACGCGACTGCTGCCGTCCCTTTGCACCTCTGCTCAAAACACAGACACAATAAACAACTGTTATTTATTGAATTAATTTTTGGGCAAACCAAATCAGACAGACATGCTATTTCTATTCTGACTATTAAATGTTGTCCTTTGTTGTCTCTCTTTTTCTTTATTTAAATTTGTCATCAACTGAATCCCTGAGATGAGGACACTTAGGACAACTTACCTTTTTTGTCCCCAAAAAAGAGGGTTTGCTGTGCTGGGTTCGACCACTGGAGGGAGGTGTTGTCATTATACTCCACTCGGCAGGTCAGGTTGGCAGTGCTCCCCGCTGTCACCGTCATGTTCTGAACCAGAGGGTACTGACCGCTGATGCCTGCAAGCAGACACATAAGAGAGGAAGACATGTTAGGACGCATCAGGAGGAAGATGCATTTAGTCCCTGGATTTGTGAGCTTCCTTTGTTCATGACAACCACGAGGTAAATGAAAACGACCAGAAGGATAATCTTATAAAATATAGCTGATAGATGAATGTCATTGTATCCAGTGTAGTCATATAAACATGCATTAAATAAGCTAATAAATAAATAAATAAATACAGCCTTTTCAGGCACTGGAAGGGCAAATCAGCCTCTCATGATTCCACAGGACATTCTTTGAAAAAAGTCCGACATCCTAATTACAACACAGTGGCCACTCGCCGCTGTGTGCTAAATTGGACCCTTTCACAGAACACACAGGCGACATTAAGCCTGCGGTACCAACACTGTAGCACAAGAAAGAACAATTAAAAACCACTCTCCCTGCTCTTGTGTGTGTGTGTGTGTGTGTGTGTGTATGCAGGCGTGTGTGATACCTGCATTCAATGAGAGAAAGAAAGACAAAGCAGAGTTCTGTAAAGTAAAGCTGTATTTCAGCACCATGGACAGGTCGCCTTTCCAGCCGCTTCTCAGATCCTGGACAGGTGACATTGTTGTGCGATTCTTTGCTCTGCTGCACGTGTTTGTGTGTGTGGTTTATTGCTCGTGTGTGTGTGAGGGAGGCTCTAAGCAAGTAAATAATAATAACCATAAATCTATCCCTGCCCCCATCCCCAGAGGACAGGTTTTAAAGACTGTGTGAATAAAGGCTTAGGTAAGAAAGATAATTCATCCCCAGCTAGCACTCCTGTCTTAAGGCCCCCCGCCCCCCCCATGAGGAAAGGATCATAAAACTGAATACAGAATAATAAGAGAATAAATAAATAAGAAATATTTACAAATGAGAAGCTCTGAAATGCCAACTCTTTGTGATTCAGATGCTTTTCCATTCAAAGGCGTTAGATCCTATTTGGCAGGTGATCACTTTGTCTCAGCTAATGACTCACAGGCAGTATTAACAAGCCCTCAAAGAGTGCTCCTCTATGGCGTTAAAGAGGAGGCAAAAGCAGCACTGAAAGACCAGTGGTGAAGGACATGCTGAGAGGATGGATAGAGAGAGAGGACAGGTAAAGAGAGGTACTTCAAGGACCACAGGTCACTTCCAGTGTTGATTAAGGCCTCTCAAGGTTAATCATGCATGTGTGAGATAGAGGGAAACAGAAGAAATATGGTACAGAGCCATGGGGGGGGGGGTATGTTTAATTCATGAAGGGTTTGCATGAGGCATGCTCTGCCAACCATTTGCACTTCTCCTGCGCCCACCCTTGCTTCTTTTTTTATTAGGTCTCCCTCTTTAAATCACTTACTTCTTCTGTTTGGCAACATGGAGCCTGGTGTGATACATTTTATTTCCTTTGTGCCGGCCACAAAGGGAAGTCAACCATCATGCCAAACAGTAGCCGTGATGTGTTTTATGTGAGGAGCAAAACACGACAACGTGAGTGCATAATTTTTATTCATTACCGCAGTGAAATTGTGACTGCAAAATGTCAGCGACGACAGAAACACCACGAGGATACGCGCACTTGTGCTGTGGACAGTGTTCTCATGCCTAAAAACCAAATCTGCTAAATCGAGCGTTACATTTTCTAATTTCCAAAGACGAAAACACAAGTTTTAATGGGACAATAGAACCAACATCCGCCCCGCCCCCCAGAGTAAAGTAGTTGTTTTCATTCATCCCAAACTTTCAAATACAATATCATGCGATTGTGCTGTAGTACACAAAATAAAATGTGGAAGGATGGAAGGGATCATTCTGTGGATACGTTTAGACCGGGTTTTTTTATTTATTGTTGAGATCAATCTTGTGATATGATACTTTAAAAGAATAACAAATCAATACATTGCGATACATTGACACAAAAAGCACAAAACTATATAGCAAGATTGTGGGATCTCGATTCCTATTTATCACAGCTCCTGTGACATTTTGTCGGGATTTTATGATAAACCAGGCGTGCCTTAGTGAAAACATTACTAAAGATGGACCCAGCAAGTTTACTCACTGGGGGTGGAAACATTAGAAATATCAAAGTCTCTTTTTTCCCCATTCTGCTCCTGTGCTACTTGGGTGTACAAAAACAAAAAACCCTATAATTGGGGATCCGTCACCCTCAGACATGCCTGAGTGTCTGCTGCTGCAGAGCCTCGTGGGACTGGAAGGGCCAAAGGGGCAACACTGATGGTTCTATTAGAGCAGTGCGGTGCTCGCTGTGAGCCTAATTGGCCGGTGGAGTAGGTTCTCCCGTCCTCCTCTTGGCCACCCAAACTTCATTTTAATGTATCTCCTGAGGGAAGGAGGCAGCTGTTCTCTCCTGATTTCCATGTCTAAATTTAGGCCCTTTCCTTACTTCAACTCCACCGCTTTCTCCTACTTTAGTTTTTTTTCCCCCCTGCTCTGTCTTTTTCGGTTCACTTCCATTCTACTCAATTCCCTTCTCTCTACTCCTCTCCCTCAGCGTGTGTCACGCTTCCTCTTCTGGTTGATCTGTGAATGGTGGCATTTCCACTTTCTTGGTCTCTCATTTTCATATTCTCTCTGTCGCCTGGTGCTCTTTCAAATGCATCTTGATCCTACCTTCTTCTTTGTGCTCAATCGTTCTTGATCCCCAGTTGAGAATGGGGTCATTTTATTGCCCCCCACTTTGACTGACACGCCAAGGCTAAGCCAGGTCAACGGCGTCCTCCTCTGCATGGCATTATATAGTGAGGATATAAAGAAATTAGCTTTAGCTTCATGTGTCATGTATTGGGTGAGGTTTTTATCAAAGCTGGTTTACAAAGACATGCATGGAATAATTTAGATCTGTGCCTCTCAGCCAGGTAAAGTAGCAATCAAATCAAATACATTAAAATAAAATAAAATACATTATTTTTCCAATGATCAATTTATAATGTATCCCAAAAATATATGGCATGCAGTCAGTACAGATGTTCATTGTTCAGACACACACCGCGTGTAACCTAAATAATCTACCGAACAAATAACATTGATAAGAGTATTGTGGATTCTCCCTGTTTCCTCTTTGATATGACCTTTCAAGCAAGAGCAGCCGAGTCTGCTAACCGTTCTTATTTAGGCATTCAAGAAGCAGAGAAAACGAGTAAGAAGCAGGCAGAGCGATAAACAGCCTGGAGCGACTGACCTTTATACCAGGACTGGAGCTCAGCTAACCTGTAGAGAGATGTATGTCTGGGAATACAGGATTACAGACGGACAGATGCTGCCCATAGATTTTATGATCTGATTAACCCTTTAAGTAAATTATACCTCATAAATGCAGACTTGGGACCGGAGTCCTTTAAATTTAAATGCATCCCAGAATTTTGTTTCCAGTACGTCCGGATTTATTATAGCATTAGTCATTTCTGAGTGACGCATTAAGCAAAGACACACATATGGGCATGACTAAATTCATATTTCAATTAATACTGTCTTCCATTGCCTCGTTAGCAATTGTATGTATTGTTTGATTCTAGGTTAAAGACAAAAACAAAAAAGAGGCATCATGCTCATGGTCTTATCAGAACATTGAGTCACAAATGTGCATTCCATAGTGCATGCGATCCAAGCACCGAGGCAGCTGATGCTGAATGCACAGCGGCGTCACACAATACGGAGGTCACACAATACTGCCACAGGGAAGATGCTTCTCTTTGTCGCATTGGTTTATTTTCACTGAACAAAGCCAGTGAGTGATTTCAGATTTCACCCAAGCGTTCCACACGAAATACGAGACGCAGCAGCATCTTCATCCAGGGTTGCGTCTTCCAAAGACGGCGAGCAGCACTTCTAATCGTTGAACAGCAAGACAGACACGGCGATCATTAATCATCACTGGAGATAACATATACGGTGATGCGCTGTCGCACGAGCAAGAAAATCTAAGCAGGGGAAACAAAAGAAAAGCTCTTCACTCAGCACAAATAAATCATTACAACAGAAACACGCTGTAATAAAAATATAAATGCACTGCATGTTCCACACGCTGGGAAAAATGAAATTAAATAGGAAAACACCTTTTACTAAAAAAAAAAGAAATGTCACACAATCTGTTCTAGTAACTTCCTGGAACAGCAGCGTAGACGAGTTAGACAGGCGCATCCTCACTGTCGGCCCTCGCCCCTGAATTCTCCCTCCCACTGTGACAGTTTTCACACAAACGCCTTCATGTTTCAGAGGAACATGTCATATCTCTGACTTTTTCAAGACAGAATATTTTGTACCCAAGGAATGAAAAACTAAATCAAAGACACACAGACCGGTGACGGTTGGACACAAAGTTTCGTTTACATTTCAAAGGAAATCACTTTGGCTTTCTTGTATGGATGGATGGATGCATTATCTGAAAAAACCTCTCATTCACATTTCAAACAGATTCTATCTGGATACAGAATTGTAACAATGATGCACCGGCTCTTATCCTCTTTTTCACTTTTTGTCGGACTAAGCATAATTTTCACAATCACAAACTATTCTATTTCTAGAGACAATGCTGGTCAAAATGGTATTAAACCTATCAATATAATTATTAGAAATATGTATGTAAATCCTTTTAACATCCTCTATTTGTTTGTGTCTCCGAATAAAATGTGTGTTAGTTTCTATACGTGGGTGTACATGAGTGTGTGTGAGTGTGTGCGTGTGTGTGTAAAGAGCGTGTGCGCGTCTCATCTCAAGAGCCCAGCTGTGAGCAAATCGAATATAACCCCCGGCGAGGGCGGAGCTAGCTTCGCATTCGCCGCTGTCGTACAACCACCAAAGGACTCTCTCTGCGTCACCAGAGAGTCTGGCTGTGACAGTTTACATACAGTAATTAGGCCGGATAACTGTTGATGCTGCTCTCTCTGTCCAGCAGCATCTGTGGTGTGAAAGGTGTAAAAAAGGCAGGGGTCTGTGATAGCACCATTTTATATTACAAAAAATAAACTATATGCTGTATGTAGCATATTTTAATAGTTTTTTGCTGGGATACAAACCTCTGCCCATTCTCTGAGCTCTGAATTCCTTGAGTTCCAGGATGGCCAGAGTCCTCAGTACCCTTTTCAAAGCTGAGCAGAAATCCTCATGGTTTTATGGCCGCGGTAAACCTGGCCTTCATAAATACTTCATGCAATCTTGTGCTTTCTGGCAGCAAAAGCGAGCAGAAGAAGCTGAGAGTAAAGATCATTTAGATAAGGCCAGGAGGACATATTTTGACAGATAAGTGAACGCGAGGAAGGAAAAAACGGAGTTTGTCGCAAAAATCAGAAGAACAATTTCATGAATGCTTCCTTGTCACAGAAAACAGTGTGTTTCTCACAGGGTCAGAGATGCTTGAAAGCAGGTGTTCAAATTTCATTGACTTGATTTATGCCTAAAATGTGAGCAGGTATAAAAGTGTTTCTTTGTGTACACAATCGCTTCTGTATATTCAACACAGAAAGTATTAAATGTCATTTTCTGTTCCTCCTGTTGAAATTTTCTAACGAGTTTCGCCCGTCTTATTTTCAGCTTCGCAAAGGACACAGAAGCCGAAGTATTTGACTGTGTAGATTGCAGCTACACATCCACTCAAAAGGCCAAGCAAGGGCAAAGCAATATTAGCAGTCACCTAAGTACTCGCTGGCTTTATTGCTTGTCTGAATTAAATGTCATAAAAGCATCAGAGAATTCAAATTTCTTCTCTGCTATTGAAATTCAGAATATCTTCGAGCTGAGTCGTCATGTGCTTCGTATTACCCCACCCCACTCCCCTACCACACATCCCAAGAATCAATTAATTTATTCCACTTTCATACAGGGTGAGACCAGGATGATCGCAGACTGGCGCGGCGGCATTCATGAGGGAAATCAGACTGATCACTGCTGCCACAAAAATCCCAAATTCCCCGAATCAACATGCCACAGTCTGGTTTTCTAATGTGTGGTGATGTGTTGACAGATAATGTTCATTTAAGAGTGATCATTGGGAATGCTTGGCGCTGCGGGGGGGGGTTGCAAGTGATCGTTTTAGCAGCGGCGCTCTTCATTGGACTCGTGTGTGTCAGGCGTACATGGTGGAGCTCTTTTAGCAGGGATTCCAGTCGCCGCCCGCAGTGCTGGTGCTGACAACGAGGAACCAAGGAAATGTCGTCTTGGACGTCGACCAATAAGAGGTGGCTCTCACTGTGCGGCTGACATGCTTTCAAGGGCATCAACTTGCCAAACAAATATAGGCTTTAAATAAATAAATAATCTTGACTAATTTAAATAGTAAAACCAACCTCTGCGGTATCACGGATCATGATTGGCTGCACTAGAAGATACATTTAATAATAAATGTATGCAAAAAACCAGTTGCCTAACCCCTCAGCTGCACACACACACACACACACACACACCTACACACACGCACGCCATTGAACTGCTGCTTCGAGGTAAACTGAGCCTTTCTCTGCCAACTGATCAACATGAATCTTATCTGCCTTGTTGTGTTTCCCAGCCAACAGTTTTATTATAAGAGCAAGAAAGGCAGGAGCAAAACAGGAGCTTGACTCTGATCTACACGTCCTCAGCCCCCCCCCCCCCCCCCCACTAAGAGCGCAATGGATTTCCTATACTGTCACGGTAGAAAGGAATGACAGCCAGGTTGGGGTGGCCTTTTTTAGAGATGAAGGGGTCAGTGAATGAGTGAAGATATTGCAGTCAAACGCATGTAGCTGGATGCTGGCTTAAATGAATTACACCGTCAGATGCAAGAGGAAAAATGGGAACCCTGCGGAGTTAAGTGTAGAGGGGAAACGTGTAATGTTGATGCTGCTATTATCATTGCTAGTGCCAAGGATGGTAATGAGGAGGAAGGGAGGACCACGGTGCTATTTTTGTGCCTCTGTCAGCATCTCTTAGTGGGGATTTCTGTGTCCAGATACATTTTTGCAAGCACAGCAATACTATTTTGAAGAGAAACTACTCAAGACCCAATAAGTACATTTATGTGTTTGCTATTATCCAAAGGTGCAGAATAATGTTTTAGCGGTGTGTTCTCTCAGCACCTCTGTTCTGGGATTGATCAAGTCTGGTTGCAAGTCTGGCTCGCTCAGCTTGGCCCTTACCATGTGTCACGAAAGCGACCAATGACAGACATGGAAAAAGCATTCTACAATCAGGTTGCTAGTAGAATTATCAGGTAATTTCCAGAATGACTGGTGAGACTGTAGAGACCATTATGCGTCAATGGAGCCATCTCATTTCTCTTCCATCAATGTCATTTTGCATCTAAACAATACAAACATTTTATTTCATTATTTATTTTTGCTGATGATTCACGTTTATGTTTTAATTTTGGAGCTGAATAAATCTTTTTCACCCCTGGTTCAAGGTAAAATCTGTATTGCAAATATATAGCTTTTTACAATAAACAATAAAAAGGTTAAATTTAATGTGACCTGTTTAACCAATGGGATTTTGCCTGTCTAAGCTGATGTCTCTCTCTGCAACATCTCTGCTCAGTGTATTCGCTTCTATAATAATAAGACAAAGGTCAGAAAGAAACGGCATGTGATTGTAAACATGTTGACTAAATTTGCAGTTTTGAGAGGCATATTAACTGAAGCATGCAGCTGAATGAAATCAGGTTATCTCCTCTCAAATAAACACTCTGCCTCTGTCTCCTCTGATCTATAATCCCCTCTCACTGCCAACCTGCAGACACAGGGAGTGATGGAGAAGATTGTGATCACTGTAATTTACTGCCACCTTTCCAGAGACTGGCAGCAGTAAAGGGTACTACACCAGAGTTAAATACGCAGTTATTAATCTGATGACCTCTGACTGTCCTTTTCTTTGTTTATGATTCGTTTACTGACAAATGGAACAAACACTGTCAATGAAAATTGACATCAGATGAGATTTGTATCCTGGTGCTGCTGCCCTTTTAAAACCAGTCAATGTATTGTAATCTAATGCAAACCACTTTGTTTCCCATCATTTTTGATGAACACACAATGTGGAGCGTTAGTGTGGTTCAGTATGTTTGCTAAATGAACAAAAATCCAATTTAAGTAAAAAAGAAAAAGAAAAACAATCATATTTAAAGATGGGATGAAATTTGAAATTACATGATGATCAAAAACAAACAACAATCTGAATGGCACTTTTAAATTATTTTGCATAAAAAGATTATAATGTGACTGAACCAAAAAAAAAGAGGAGGTAAAACAAAAAGCAAAGAGACAATGGCATCGATCAACATCAGGGTGACTTAAGGGCCACAACTCACCTCTCACTTTGCCTTTTGAAGCCATCACTGGAACCCAAAGTGGAAAAGAGGCAAATTGGTTGGACAGCAATGGAGCCAAGTGGTAGAAAACAAAGAGAAGGAAAAAGGACAGAACAATTGTTGAGAAAGCTGAAGAACAATGTGCCTGTTGCATATACACAGAAGCAGCACTGAACTTTCTCTGGAATGCCAATCATGATTGGTTAAATAAATCAACCCTGAAACAGAAAGTTCTGATTTAGCTCATCAGTAAATTGAGACCTTACAATTTTAATTAGTCGCGTCACATCATGGAGATCATGGAAGCCTGTTGCTATCTAATGAGCTTGAGCGACTGATAGAATATGGGCAATGTGGTGCAGATATAATGTTCCTGATTAGCGAGGGATTCATTTGAGATGAAAGGTTTTATCAACATCAGATTATCTTATTTTTAATTGTTTAACTGATGCTTATGTGACTTTGTAGCAAAGAAGAAAAGGCTCTGACTGCCTGTCTGTGTGTGTGTATGTGAAAAAGAGAGGGAGAGATCAAGAAAGAGAGAGAGACTAAAGCCATGCAATCCACTGGAGTAGGCCAAGTGGAACTGATGTCTAGCAGTCATGATATGGCAGTTCAGCTAACAGCTTATTGAAAACCATATAGCCCATATACAGCCATGTACGAAAACAAGAGGAGCTAAACAACAATAAGAGAATCACCTCTGAGACATCCTGCTAGTAAAAAAACAGAAAAAACATCCCAATAAACACCATACATTGTCTATAACTGTGTGTGTGTGTGTTTGCCTGCGTAATCCCTAGGGAATCAGTCTTATGCTTCACACACACTGATTTGCCAAATTGATGGATCCTCTGAAATGCCGCCAGTAAGTCTAAAACCTGTACAGCTCTGTAAGACAGCAGCTGAAAAACAATGAGGTACAACAAAGAGAATCTGGAGTCTGAAGTTGAAAAAAAAGAAGAAATAGTTCTCTCTGCTCCATTCTGATTAATAAATCACAGTCCCTGCTCACAGCAGATTTAGGATGGCTGGTCAAAGCGCTGCTTAAATTCACTGAAGCCGACGGATACAAACCCGGCGCTGAATTTTCTGACCACCACCTTGGCGTTCCCCTCCCGCTTTGTCTACATCAGATCCCGATAGCCCATTTGGACAGATGATGGTGATGATGATTACGTTTGGACAGTGCTACTTCAAAGCTTGCCGAGTTGCAGGCTACAGCGGGCAATGAGAGCATCAAGTGGAGATGATTTCCTGTCATTTTGTGTCAATTCTCATGTGATTTTGTTGTTTGCTTCAGACTCAAATGGACTTCTCTTAAGTTAATCACCTCGTTTAGACCTACTTTCCTCTCATAAGTCCTTCACGGATGACTGAGGGGACTGTAGGCACAATGAAACCCGAATCCACTTCTGATTGGCTACCTTAGATGCTCTGACTCGAATTCTAACCAATTATCACCCGTCACGCCGAACCCTAAGCAAATCACATCATCCAATGAAAGAAGCACCAACCAGTCGGACGAGGAGCAGGGCGACTCGTGGCTGTCCAAACATGTTCAAAAGCTTCCGCATTGGACGTTTCATTGAATGAAATGTTGTGTGCATGCACTGCAAGGACGAGTTGCATCTCCAATGCAGTGCGAGTCGGAAGCGACCATCTTTGATAGAATGATATTATCACTACGCGGAGGGTAATCGCAGCGATTCTCCCTGACAACCGTTTGGTTGGTACTCTGGCCAAAGAACAGTAAAACATTCTGACATTGCAAATACAGTCCTGCAAACAAAGCAGAGCGGGAAGCTCCACAGGCCTCCCAAGGTCAAGAAGACGAGTCACTTGAAACACTCGTGGGATTTAGCCAAGTGTTGGAATTTAACACTTGGCCTGCCAAAGGCAACACTGGCACAGCGGTTTAACAGTTCAACCAAGCAGGATACAACACGCGGAGACGGTTAGGAAGACCGCTGGAGCCACGCAGGCATGATGACGTCGGCCAACCAACACTGAGTCCATCTACCCGTCTGTCCGTCCAGCCATCCATCCAGTTTATTGTTGTAATTAACTTCATTACATTTGATGAGTTTTGATTAGTTTATATATAAATATAAATATATTATTGCGGAATTGTTTTCATTAATTCACTCATCACAATGAAAGCTAAATGGAGATACAGTCGCTACTTAGAGAGGGGTTGAGCGCGAGAGAGAGCGACATACAGAGATGGAGGGAGAGAGAGAGAGAGAGAGAGAGAGAGAGAGAGAGAGAACAAAAGAACACAAGCAGCAAAGTACAGAGAAACGAAATGGTGGGAGTCTTATTCCATATACTCTCTTCACTTGTATTGCTGAGGATTACAGTTACCAAGCAACCGTCATAACAGTTCACTATAGGCCTGGGAAGCTGAAATTGAATAAAACACTTTCGATTTCACTCCCTCACTCCCCCAGTTTACCACGCCATGAGCAGAGTATTCACAATCGATTACACAATTGCCACTTCTCACATGTGCTCAGTCGTCCTGATTGGACAGAAAACGTGCCATTTTATACTAAAGTGTGAAGACAGTTGCAAGACGTTATACAGCAGTCACCAAAAATCTATAGATTGTTTAATGATTCTAGATTCTAGATTCTTCAAAACTGCCAATCAGGAAACGATATGGGACATGGGAATTAAAAACATATTTTAAAGCTACATTTAATAATAATAATAATAATAATTTTGAAATGCATTTTCAAAAATAATTTTCTCAATGCAGGTAGTGATGTTGACCGAACAAAAAAAATCAACATGCTACTGTATCTTTCAATCTATTGGTTCAGCTGTAGGTTGGGGATTAAATTGTTCACTCAACAGCTGATGAACGAGATCCGTTCTGCAGATAAAGTCACTTGTTTGCTGACATTAGAATGATACAACTTTGATGACCTGATGGTATATACTATATAGAGTATAGAGTGTAATCCATAATGCATGGCATGTATTAAAACAGGAAGTGCCTTCATAGATCAAGTTGTGGCAGTGACGTGGAACCAAAAGGAGAGCACCAAAACAGCATCTTCTCGTGCAACACCCCCCCCCCCCCCCCCCCCCCCGGCTCATATCACTGATCATCACATATATACGGGATTAACGGCCCACAATCTCAAAAACAAAAAAGTGACTGTACGGTGGTAGAACAGACATTTAACAGTTGTAAGCTCTTGTGATTCTACATCTGTGTAACGGAGTCATAAATAATCAGCGTGATACAGACGTCTCCTACTGTGACACACGCACCCAGGAGTGATCGAAGGATCCCCCTAAGGCGTAAGTTTCCCGGGGGAACACTACCAGCCTAAAATCTTAACTGTTTTCCTTCACCCCCCCCCCCCCAACCCCTCTCTCTCTCTCCCATTTGACTTGTAACGATTCACAGGATTTACTCACCTGCCTTTTCACATTCACTTGTCCTCCTTATTAACCCTTTCCTTGCTCACATCTTTCTCTCGCCCTTGTTTTCCTCTCCCCTAAGGCTACCCTTTTCAAAGTGGCAGATATGTTCAGAGTTTGACATGCAGTGAAAAAGCTCATGGAGATCAATGCATGCAGCGTGGCTCTCCGTGGTCTCACATAACACGCTGCAGAGATGATCTCATCTTTGTCATGGCAGCAGCTGTTTTACCATATGTTTGACGTACCCCACGCCCTTGGAACCCAACGAATATTCCACCGATGAGCAGGTTGCTGTAAAACCTCAACATGCTCTTTGTCATCGTTCGACTTGGCTTTCCATGAAGCCATTCATCCATGCCTACTTAGAAAGGAAATACATATACATATTCATAGCAAGCCTGACACATAGACTTTTTCTTTTTTTTACTACTCTGGTTTTAAGAGAATCAGTATAAAAATAGCTCTGAATATACGTGCAAAGCATTTAAATCGTATTAGATGTAGCACAGCTTTTGCTAAGAGCTACAACACCATCTCAGGGTAATAAAAGAGATGGTAAACAGTGTTAATAGATGGAATCAAGCTTACTTAACAGTTAGCATAGCTCATTGCCACCGCGCAGCCTGCTTTATTAGATTTGTCCAGCGCTTCCTTGTTTTCAGCCGAGCATGTTTGATTTTGACTCCTAACACAATTACACACAAGCACGGGCGCGCGCACACACACACACACCTTATCCATGGTAGAATCATCTGCTCACTGAAAGACATGCACACTTTCAAAGTGGCATAAAGGTTAATTACAGTTTCAGAGTCTTTCCGTGCTATGAAAGTTTGGTGACTCACTGTTGCAAGAGCAGCAGCAGTGAAAGATGATCACAATCCCAACGCTTCTTTTCAGCTTCTTATTTTCTATTTAAGATTATTATATGTAAAACACCTGTTAAGTGTATTTGGGGAAAATAAACTCCTTCACAGCAGATGACATCATCTATAGACAATGTCCCAACAGCTAAAAACACAGCAAACACCCAGGGACACAACACCTGAGTGATTTACTCCACTTAGGAGTTTTTTTATTATGTTAATTTAGGTCAAACAGTTAAGATGACAAAACAACAACAGCAAAATTATTTTCTATAATCGAGTTTCACTTGTCTGGCAATCTTAATCAAGACGTGAGTATGTTTGGGGGAAAGTGTGACTGCAAGTTGAATGAGTAAACACAATATTTATTTTGCGTGCTCATTCTTAGTTGGCTAATGCGTATGATTGCACCAACGATGATAAACACACACTTACAGTCTTTAAAAATAAATACAGACGCAGCAACAGCATGTCTAATGGGCAGCGAAAACAAGGAGTCCCAAATTACACAGACAAAAGTTGTCCTATCTGTTTTCCATTGCCACATCTGATCTGCGCCCTCCAGCAAATCTAGGAGTCACCATGACTGCAACGCGTCTGCATTGAAGTCAGTGCAGCGGCAAATGTCACATTATGCAATAGAACGAAGGCGAGGCGAGGGAGCAGTCACACAGAGTGGAAAAGAGTTGTCGTTTTTGTCCATTCTTCCTCTCATTGTGTCTCTGTGCTTTGTTGCTTTGTTGCCTTTCACAACGCATTTTACAGGATGGAATATGTTTTAAAACTTATTCAGCACAATGCCCCCCCCCCCCCCCCCCATTTAAATAATGATTGCTAAAATAAAAAGAATCCTAACTTTACCCAATAATTCTCAATGTTTCTAATGTAACCAAAGAAATGAAGAACTGAGACAGGAAGTAAAGAATAATAATCATCATCTTCTCAAAGCTTCTCGGGCAGACATGTAATGTAACGCCGTAATGCTTCACAAAAAACCACACACATATTCTTGGATACACATGTGCACAGACAGACACGCACATGGTGAAACACAGAATGCGTGCCCATGCTGCCATGCGTCATACCCTCCCAGACACACAGCAAACCTCATGCACAGAATCCTGCACACTTTCATTTATCTGCCACATAAATTGGAAGCTTGGAATTATCAGGTGTTATCTATTCTAAATGGAGGACAGTTGTCAGATATTAAACATCAAAAATTTGACATTTTGGATGGAAGAAAAGAAAAAGCCCAAAACGGCACCTTGCATTTAATACCTGTCTACTGTAAAGCACGGTTTAACCACATGCTGCATTTTATCACCATCATTTAATCATCATTATTCTCTCATCAATAAAGCCCCCGAAGCCAGTTAGTAATGATTCATCTTCATAGCTCTGGCTTTGAAATTACTCCCCAAATAATCTTTGATTCTTCACACGGATTCGGGCTTCATTTCAAAGTCAAGGCCTTGAAGCTCAGCGTACTGGTAGCCTTCCTTCGTGTTATCCGGCATGCATCACTTATATAAGATAATATCATGAAAACAAAGCAAACTCTTTGCGTGGCACTGCCACCTCACTGCAAGCAGCTTTCAGGTCCTTTTCTGCTCTCCTCCCTCGAGGCGCAGACGCACTACAGATGAACTGGTGGCTCTAAGTTGCCTGTCGGCGTGAGAGGCTGTTTGTATTTCTGCGATTAGCTGGCAACGTGTGCAAGGTGTACCCAAACTCCTGCCCAGTGTCCGCTGGGATAGGCTCCAGCCAGGAAGGCACGCGGTGCTACAGCAGTTCTCCTTGTCTACTGGCAGGTAAAACCGTGGTAACAAGCATTTTAATTAGCAACTCAACAAAAAAAAAAAAACAGAGCCATGGTTTTATCCCAACTTATAAACAGAGGCTCTGCAGACAGCCAGTGGTTTCCATGCAGAACAAATAGAGTAAAAATGAATTAAGCCCCTGAGGCAATGCAAAATCTGTTTTTTTTGCTTCTGTTTGAACTAAAATTCACTGTTTGACACTTCCATTTAGCACTTGATAAATTCTTGATGAGGCTGTCCTCGTCCTGAGAAGCTGAGAAGACCGGAGTATTGAATTCATTTAATTAATTCTTAGTTTCCATTGGAATATGGAAGCACAATATCAGAGAAATCTTCAATCCACTCTCGTCATTACTGCGCAAAATATATTATGCAATGATTTTATTCATCATTCTGCAGGGAACGTTAAGGGGTGAGACGAAAAGAAGGACAGTCAAACCGCAAAAACGTTAAGATGAGGAAAGTCTTCGCTATGGTGATCTCTCAAACGCTGCCTGGCCCTGGACCAAAACGAACAGCGGCTCTTGTGCATGCACCCGGACCGCCCACGACATCCCATCAGACCTGTGGCCATTTAAGCTTTAAAAACATTCTCCCTGGGCTCAAGGAGCACATTTCAATTTCAGCAAAACACCTAGCTCTCTGGCAGAAAGCGACATGTGAGTTAACGACTTTGATTTAAAGAGACAGAAATGGAGTTTGAGATGGATAGCACGGTGGTGTAGTGGTCAGCGCTGTCGCCTCACAGCAAGAAGGTTCCTGTTTCCATCACTATCTGTACAGAGCTTGTATGTTCTCCCCGTGTATGCACGGCTCTTCTCCGAGTTCCCCGGCTTCCTCCCGCTACCAAGAACATACAAGTTATTTGGCTTGATCGCTCCAAATTGTCTGTAGGTGTGAGTGTGTGCACGAGTGGTTGTCTCTCTACGAGTGGCACCGAGATGCCCTGGCGACATGTCCGGGGTGTGCCGCACCTCTTGCGAGTAGTCAGCTGGGATAGGTTCCAGCGGACCCGTGACCCGCAAGGCGTATGAAGGTAGTCTCCTTGAAAAGAAAATGGACGGATGGAGCTTAAGATATGAAAGTGTGAATGAAGATTTTGTACAAAGTTAAAAGGAGAAGCTTCAAACTGATTTATATATATATATATCTCATGATCAGGAATCTCCCAACAAGAAGGAAAGATGGACACACCTGAATGCAATGCACATGTGCATAGGTACCCACACAGAAACACCTGTGCGTTGTCATCGTGCACGCTGTTAGTGCACGCTGCATGACGGACAGTCTGGGCTCAGCCTATAACTCAGAAGATGCTTTTTGTTTCTGCGGCTTCTTCAAATGAATAGTTTCGAGGGTGAAGTTAGAGTGTGATAGATGCCTTGAGGGTAACAAATGGCTTCCTCTCGGCAAAGCTTGTGGGCGTGTTCGCCTGGTAACCTGTAATCTCCAGCCATTCATCACAGGGTGAAGGGACAGGACAGGTCCAAGGAAACTTCCAGATGATATGAGCTTCGTTTCTTCTTCTTTTTTTAAAACCTTTGCAGAGGTCAAATTCCTGCAGGACAAGGCGCTATGTGGAAGGAATTGTTTATTCAGCACCAAGTGCCTTCTTTAATTCAGCTTGATGGATTCTGATATATTTCTAAGGGCTTTTCCATTCTGTGGCTTTATCAGAGATCATATTGAGGAGGGACTTTTTTTTTTATCTTGAGCGCAGAGAAGTACGGCGCCGGGAAACTGCCTCGCCCCTTTGATAGTGTGACTTTGATCATATATGTGTCATAGCATTTTGCTCAAGCTGAATTATACAAAGGTCACTGAACAAAGGCATGTTTGTGCTGTACTGCATCACAAAGGCTAAAATGATGGTAAATTGGCAAAGTGTCTGCGCTGTCTCTCTGGGGAGCTGACCGCTGAGACTCGCCCGCGAGGGACTATTTGGCATCAAACAGTGCAAGCTCCCTGTGATTGCTGCGGCTTCAGCCATTGTTAGACTGTTACCTCACATTTTCAAACAATCACCTTTATATCCCATTCTATTTAGAGCATTGTGCCTCTGCAGCTTTCAGCAGGTCGGGGGGAGAGAATAGACTTCCGCCAGGAGGGACTGTGCACTCCTAATGAATGTTGTATGTATGTTCCTGTGTGTGTGTGTGTGCGTGTGTGCGCAAGTGCTACAGTGCAAAGGTTCTGTGCTAATGATGGCAACCAGCAATCTCTAGGGCATCAGGACCACGGTCCATCTCAGTAGGCAGCGGCTCAATGGAGGCCAAAGCTATAGAATATAAAGGGAAGTAGAAAATGCTTCTCTCCAACTTACATTACCTGTCCCTTTTTAGAACTGCACCTTCAGTGTTCGACTTTAAAAGCAGCTTTTGTTTTTGTATGACCAAAACAATCAGCAATTCTCAAAGTCACGCTCTATTCCGGGGAGGTCCCGGTTGAAGGAGACAGGAGCGAGCACCGAGGAGTGCATGGAGGAGGAAGGGGAGGGGGGGGTTGAAGAAAAGGAGTAACCTTGCATTGTTTTGCGCGCAGCTTGTATTTGTGCCGAAGCCTTCATTTCACTTTAAAACCTTCAATTATTCATAAAGTGTTTCTGAACAAAAGCTAAAATATGGATTTGATAAAAAACAAACAGGAGAGAGACGAGGATGTGCGCTGGAATTTCGAAGGAAGCTGCCGAGATGATGAGAGCATCCCTACATCTCCCAGGTTTCCCACGGGAGTTCAACCATCTCCAGCGAACCAGGTCAGCCTGCAAAGATCTCGTTCCTGTTTAATAATAACTTCGGTTCCATCGTTTCAGCTCATCAAACCTGGAATAGTGTCTAAGTCTTGATACTAAAAACCTGATTTCTGTATGAATGTATACCAATCATAAAAATGCCATAGTTTTTGTACTTTCTCCACATTTGCTGGTAGTATTTCTTCTACTTCCGTGGTTCAGTTTTCCCTGTGATGTTCTGCATATCCTTTCTAACCTTTTCATTTCCTCAGCCATGTAATCCATCCTGTGATCCAGGGGATGTCCTTTCATGCATCCTGTTGGATCCTTCTCATAATAATACCGGTAATAATAACATTGATTATCTGTGTTATTCTATCCTGACATTCAATGATACATTGCATGTTGTATGGAGATGCTTGTTGAATTTATTAAGAGCAGTTTATTAAGCAATTAGACTTCAGGAAGAGTTTTTTAGGCCTCCATCCTAGATATGATATATATATATGTAACAACCTAACTACTAAATTTCATACAGAATAAAGCTAATATACTTCTGTTGTCAGAACAGATCGAATAAAATTACCTATCCTATATCCAGGTACAAATGTTGCCTCATCCAATAACTACCACCCAAGGCTGGAAGACATGAGCACATTTAATTTCATGCCTCAGCTTATATTTACAGAGGACAAAAGAGAAAATGTGTTCAATTATCAAAGACAAATTTGAACACATCTGTGTCATTCTGAACAAATTAAACCGGGACTAATTCCTTCTAACTAAATAAATAAAACTGTGATGTTTGCTCCCCCCGTCATCAAATTAAAGTTGACCTCAGCATGCTCCTATAATAGCTATCCACTGGCAAAGTCCCATGGGAGCCGTGTAAGGATGGAGGTGGGGGGAATGGATTATGTATCGTTAATGTAACACGCACAAGATTCCTTTTATGCCATATCTTTCAAACCAGATCTCTCACGTTTCTCTTTCTCATCCCATTACAAAGGTATAAATTGGTCACAGATAATTGAACATTACTATCCTGGGAGGTAGCTCATGCCATCTGTTAAATGTCCGCCCCCAACATCACAGTACACCACATAATGTGCCCAAACATCCTAATACACTGTGCTTTACATTTGCGTGGGCATGCAGATGTCAGATCCCTGAATACATTACGGTGTAAACTATACGTTCAGGTACCGCATTCAGTTTCACGAACGGGTTGACAAGTACGAAGAACTTAATTGTCAGGAGGTTCAGTGACATTAGATATAGATGACTGACGTATTAAAACAACAGTCCAATTAATTACTATACTTAACAATATAATATCGGCAGTGTATTTAGAATGTGATACAATCTATCTACTGGTAATTCTCAAATATTATTGCACTATGCAAATAAAATAAATAAAAGTATTTCTCATCCTGAACATTCCTAAGAAGAACATTGGCTGGATTTTGAGAGGTTACCCACACGATAATGAGAGAGATATTCTGTGTACGTTTTTGAAAAGGCTTAATGGTCCTCTCTCTCTCTCTCTCTCTCTCACGGCTGATTAGCCGTTGGCACTTCGTCTTGGCTATGTGCTAAATGAGAGAAGCAACATTACCATCTCAAAGATGCCCTGCCCGCCCAGTTAATGGTCAGGACACAATGGCTGCTCAAACACTTGACAGATCATTGAGGGATGATGTCACTTGGCTTTGTGCCTTTATGTTCATGTCATGAGTGTTTATATGAATACGTGAGAAAACGCATTGTGTGTGTGTGTGCTTGAAAGAGACATACAGAGACGTCCTGCATCCTGCAGCAGGTGTGGAGTCCTGCAGGCCTCTCAATGGGAGCAATAATGTCAAGGAGCTGCAATGTCCTATCCATCATGGTTGACTTTCTGTCAGGGCCAGACAAAGGTGTTGAAACCTGAACACCGCACAGTGAGTGAGAAGGCCATTCAGACGTCAGTAACCTGACACATAGCCGTGCTTTCATAGATGGGTGGTAACTAGTGATTGTAAAATGCCACTGCATATATAACGCTCAAGAGGACCAACCCCCTGAGCTTTAACCAATGAGAATGTTTTCATCCTCCCAGGCAATTATTCAGGGGGGTACAATAACACCTGTCAACTCTGGCAAAGCAGCACTTATAAATAAAGTGTGGCTATCTCTACAGTGTCACGGTCACCAGGAGACACATCCGCATCGCGAGGCCGCCCAAGATCATCATGGGATGAAACAGCTGATACCGCCAATTCCTTAGCTGCATCTCTGCTGCATAATTTCAGAAAACTGCAACTGGAAACTGAACTACATGGGAGTGGCCAAAATGACTTTACACGGCTACGTTTTCTCGCATGTAGCGGTAAACGTCTGCTGTGGTTTGGCCTTTTACTTCGTGTGACAACTTTGTTTTGAAGGCCCGAAGATGCTAACTTTTGAAAGCTGGTTCCAACGTATAATCTTTTGAAAATGCCAGTGTCAACTTTTCTGGGAATAACTGCATGACAAGGCCACACTTTACCCACAGCTGTCACATTTTCAAGCTGCGTCTACAACAAAAGACGGCGTGCATCCACCGTCGTCTCTTTTATTCACCAGGTTGGACAAGAAAGTATTTGCATGACTTAGCCTTTCCTGCTTAGCGTCTAGATTTCGCTGAACTTCTCCAGTATTTTTAAACGACTCAAACATCATCAACACACCCACCAATTCTATTTAAGGCACATACATTTACCATCTCTCTCTGCCTGCCCGCCAATGCTGATGCTGCTCCACATGTAATAACTGGTGCACTTTCAGCCCCACCAGCGTAAGCATCCCTCTGAAGCCTCTGATTAGACGGCTCAAGACGGTTTATCATCATTCCTCAATATATCCACAACATGGCGAATGATGAGGTCAAAAGCCTCAAATATGTTCAGCTGCTAAACTTATAAATATTTCAAACTCATGATTTGCCTGACTGCAGTATTCTTATGAAATGGACTTGATTTGTCACATGCATAATATGTTTATTCCATTTTGCATCAATGCATCGGTGGCAGAGCATAATGATGTTTCTTTAGAAGATTCTGCCTAATGTCTCATTTAGTGTTACCGACTGAATCCCTTGACCCTGCAAATCTATTCTGAGCATTTGGAATCATGTGTTCATCATCATTAGTTTGAGTTTGACACAAAAACATGGCATATACTGCATATACAGTATGTTCTTAACTTTCATAAATACACTCCTTAAAGCTTGCTTAAACCGTCGATTCAAGATACACATATGCATTTAAATTCAAAAATGTTCGCCACTGTTGGTTTTAATTTGACACATTTTCAGCCTGACAATGCTGTAAATGTACATTTCAAACATAGTTGTTCATGCAAACATGCATTGATTGTGTGAACAGCAGATGACCAAGGTCTTGATATCTTGAAGAGAAACTAGGAAACTAGTTTTTTCAGATTCATCTGAATCTGAAAAAATAAAAAGTCACATTGCTGCCTATTAGTGCGCAGGTGCAGGAATTTCCCTCTGTGTTTAATAAAGTATTCGGAATCTGAATTCTGAAAAGATGCAGGATAAATGTGGCGAAATGTATCTTTTCCTGCACTTTCACAAGATACCTCAAAAATAGTCAAATTACTTTAGAATAAAATACATAATAAGCAAAGCAAACTGTTTGCATGGTCAACCTTAGAGTAACTGGGCTGTTACATAAAGGTATGACCAAAGCTGCACAACCTTATTCGTGGTACTAATATAGAATGTTACAGGAGACTAATGTAGAATGTTACATAAGAAAATATATTTTTAGACAACGTTGCACTGTGTGACGCCTTCGTGTTGTGGAGGAAAGATAATGTTCCTTTTGAAAAGGTTAACTTAATGTCACTATTCTTTTCAATGCATTAAAAGACCATTACTCATGGAAAAAAGTAATATTCAATCATGACTATCATTCTCGTCAAATATATTTTGTAAGTGAATCCAGATCAAGTTTAGCTAAATGGCCACAAAGTGAACACTCTTCTAATTTTTGTATGCATTGCTGGTGAGGGGCGTTCATTACAGGGTTAGAACTTGTCTGGTACATTTGCATTTAGCGAAATGGAATAAATACTACTGCCAGAACAGATGAAACAAAGTCCACACCGCTACGTAATTAAACTGGTAGGATACGCAATATCTTTCAATTCCAGTTCACTTCTATCACCTGCCTTGATGTATTTTTAAGCACAAAGCAAATGCAAATTTAATATAAGCAAAATAAGAAGTACTTCCATGCCTGAAACAAAATCTGTTCTCCACTTCCGTTACATTTTGCCTGCAGCAGACAGTTTGATTTAACTGTTCATTAAGGTAATATTCCTTCTGCAGTGGTACCAACTTGGGAAAAGTCAACCTCAGACAAATCAGTTGAAGTCAATGCCTTTGGTTTTCCTTTTCTCCTAATCAGTATTCTGTGGTTAACACTACTCGACAAGTAGAGCCGAGCATGTAGGAGAACGCCATGTTACTGAACAGTAATCCAGTAAATCCAAAAGACCAAACAATCAAATGTATATTAATATTACAATGGTCAAAGGAAGCACAAACAATGAACTGACAACAGCATTATTGGTGACAAGACTAACTGATGCACACGGTTAGCAAAGGCTAGCTCATGTTGTCCAATCCCATCTAAGAACTACTGAATCCTAAATTGCTGGATAACTTTGTACTGGGTATCAGAACTCCTCGCTTATCACCTTGTGTATCTCCTTGTGTATCAGAACTCCTCGCTTATCACCTTGTGTATCTCCTCGTGTATCTCCTCGTGTATCACCTCCTGTATGTGGCTGCATGTGGACAGAGTTGGTGAGAGGGCATCACTTGGGGTTCATACACTACATCTAGTATTGTGCAGCCTATTAAGTAAGACTGACAGGGAGAAATGTGCTGCTGAGGAACAGGCAATGATATGCATGTGTTTGTGTCCGTTTGTGTCTGTGTGTGTGTTTGTGTGTGTGTGTGTATTTACTGGTTTGGATGAAAATCTCTCTTGTGGTTTGAGTTGCATTGTTTGATTCCACGGTAAGAGTCGCCGGGGGCTTGTTGCCAGGGTTCAGCCAATTGAATTAGGGATTTGCTGTTCCCTCCTCAGTACAACCCTCCTGACCATTTCCTGATTCTAGGGATCCCTGAGGACCGTCCCGCTTCGTTCAGCTGTGGACTGTAATTGTATTTAGGATGCTGTGCAGAGCTTGATGAAATATACCACAAGGAGAGAGAGAGAGAGAGAGAGATGAAAAGATGACTAAACAGGAGACAGGAAATAAAAAAAGAAGAAAAAGAGGACCATTGTAAAGACGTATGTCTACAGAGGGTAGTGGTGGTGGTGAGTGGTGGGAATTGGAGGAGAGATAGAATATCCACCCAACAAAATGGAACACAAGGTCATTGTTCTCATTAGGTTTCCAAGCTTGAATAACCTTGGGTGGTTGGAGACAGTTTGGTGTAAGTACTGCAGGACCCATGCTATAAAGCAAGGATCTAATAGGCTATTATGCTGAAAGACATTAGGGCAGGAGCAAATGATTTTCCTTCACCCTCCACCCAATTTAGAAGCAGCCATGGCGCTGCATCTCATGATAACTATTATATTTCAAATCTACAGCATTAAAAAATATTCCAACGTAAGCCCTTTGGGTACGTGTATTACAACCTGATTTAATCTAGCTCAAAGACAAACTGCTTCCTGTCTGTCTGTCTGGGAAACAACTTTGCATCGTATCACAATATTAATAAATGCAGGTGTGAATCAATTCATAACATTGAAGAAATGATCAATAGAAATACAAACAATACAGTATATTATTAACATAACAGCGGGAGTAACCACTCTGGGACCTTTGACAGAAAGAGGTCCTTCACATTGATGCAACCTGCTCAACAAAATATCACCTCTCTAAAGACCTTTACCTCCAGACCCACAGGGGGGTCCCCCCCCCACCCACTGGAGGCACCCCAGGATACAGAACCTGGACACAATAACACAAATGTCCATAAAATACAATGCAATGCATTTCAATAGAACTGGCAATGCTGAATATTGCATGCTATTGGGAGGTCAGCGAAGTGCTGTGTGTAGCATTATGATTCTATTCAATACACAAAACACACATCTAGCTCACAACAAAAGCAAGAGGCAAACAACTTTACTCGCTTTCAGAAAAAACGACAAACATAACAGGAAGAAAATACACAAGAATCGGGGAATCAGTGCTATAATGTTTTACCTTAATCATTACCATCATGCGTTAGGATTGAGTCCCGTTGACTTTATTGAGCAGCGATCTTCACAGATGCCAAGAAAAGGCATAAAATACATTGGACAAAATTGCCACATTTTTTAAAAGCTTAATATTGGCTGCATTCTGCTTTAGTTGGGAAGTACCCTACAAATGTGTTTTAACACATTGAGGTCTGGTGACCCTTCATTCGCCTAATAAGGAAAAACATAAATTGAAATCTAAAATTAAGGAATAAATGTATTGTATTTTATATGTATAACCCCTATGTAGATGTATATGGTCGAGTTCTCAAATTATTTTTACCTTTTATTACCAGACCCACAAGATAATCCAGCATTCAGAGAGTCAGTGAAACTCTTTATGAACACATCCACAAGCAGACCTTTTTTTTTAAACACCCCATGTCTTTTCAAAAGCAAAAAACAACAACAACAAAAACATGCAGTTTGAGCAGCAATAATTATGTTCACTGTGCAGTAATTCAGATAATGCTAAATATTTGTTTGTGTGATCTGACAGACGATGTTCACTGTTCAGCTCCGACTCAGACTGTCACTTTCCAGCTGGAGAGTCGATCCAAACATAGAGGATGAGGAGGCAGAAGTTCACACTTGCAGAAAACTATTCAAAGCTTTGTGTGAGAGTAGTAAAATACAACAACAACAACAACAACAATGTTTTGTATCACTATGTCATAGTTTAGAAAAACAAAATACTCTTTAAATACTCAAATTGTGTCTGTATTTCAGCAATAACCCAATATCTACCAGTGTGTCTGTGTGTATCCGACCCCCTCTGGTCTCAGCCCTGGCCTGCAGCCAACGGGACCATCGCGCTTGTCTTTGGTGGTGCCCAACAGTTTTGTCTGACATGTGTTGGTCAGGGTCTGTCCTTCTGCTGCACCGTTTGAATCAAAGGGGAAGCTCCTCCACCCGTCTGTGTCATGTTTCATTTACCCAAAACGCAACAGGCCATGCTTGCCTCGATCGGGAGGGCGCGACACAGATACCCCACGTCTACCCCACACATGTATACGTGCACACAGCAGAGAGAAAAACGAAGATGTCATATGGCGGGAGATGACAGAGAGCGGATTCAGATAAATTGATGATTAATGGAAGGAAGAATCAGGCGTGGAGACGGAGCTGCAGCGGCCAAAGGTGATAACATATGGCACCAGCGCTCCTCCAGGCCTTCCTCCAGAACACTAATCTCCTCTCTACTAAAAAGAGCGCTTTCCTTGGTCTTGCTTTGATGACCAGGTGCTGGGCAGGTGGTGTGGTGTGACAGGGGGTGGCTCTGCATGTTTGCTTGTTTGTGCGATTGTATGTGTGTGAGTTGGTGTGATAGATAGAGGAAAATCCATCTCCACAGTAATGAGAGAAAGTGCCAACTGCTCTTCCATCTGGCATTGAGAAAACTTTCTCTTTCCGCCCCCCCTCCCTCCCTCCTTTTCCCACCCCTACACTTCTTTCTCATAATCTATTCATTTGCTTGTAATTCAGTATCATCCATTTTGACATTTTCAGATGATGTAAACACTCAACAGCCCCCCCCCCCCCCCCCCCCCCACACACACACGTCTTCCTAGCCTAGCACATTAGACCTGAGAAATTCAAGCTACACCTCCCACTGAATTTGAAAATGGTGCAGCGTACGCTCAGGAAAGCAGCCAGTTGGCAAAAAAAACATCTGGTTATAAAATATTTGTGGCTTCATGTACTGTACAGTTGTTATGGCGAGGAATTTGAATTCCATGCCTTTGTGATAAACATTCCTGGTATAATTGAAGAAAAGAAATCTAACTACATTTTGTCCAAGCAACTTTTTTATTGGCATAATTACGTTAAATTGAAGCTTACTTTATAAACAGATAGCCCTAAAGCACAGTTAAATGCAAAGGCAGAAATGTACAGGTACCACAAACTATATTGTAACCTGTATGTACCTGTATTAAGAGTGAGGCAAACATATTGATTATACATTTGTTTGTATGACCATTAAAAGTTAAAACCATTTCAAGCTGTACAAAGGGCTTGTGCTTTCAAAGCATTAAGCCCCGACTGCTGGGTAATAGAAATGCTGCACTGCCAAGACCAGTTAGCTACAAAAGCAAAGTTCTGTGTTAAATTAACCCGGACGTTTCAAACTCAGGGCTCACAATGCACTGCACATGACCGTACGCATCCAAGTCAAGGCTGAATCTGAAGTCGAGCCACTTCAGAGTCAACCTGCAAGGAACAGTGTTGGAAGGAGAGAGATAGGGAGCATAGCGCATCGTAGCAACCTTTGCTTTGCATGTACCTTCGGTCTGTGGACTAACGGTACATGGGCAAGGCAGCAGCATCTGACATGACATCTAGTTTTAAGGGCACTTCAAGCTTATTAATTGAATTAAGTGACAGCAGAGAGATTAAGCCAGTGAGAGAGAGACTCCTAATGTTTATTTCTGGTTAACACAACACAAATATCAATGCGCACATTACAGAAATGCACCCATCCGGACACTAAAACAATTCCTCTCCTCTTCTGTATCGCTCACACACACACACGCACACAGAGACACACTTGCATACAACACACTTTAATTTTCTTTTCAGCATCTTCCCAGGTATTTTGATTGACGTGGGCCGCCGAGGGAGATGGGTAATGATGAGGCAGCTGGCAAATGGGCTGATGGGTAATGAGGGACTCGGTGTTGGCAGCTGACGGTTAGATGCTGGATTACACGGTATCTACTCTGCGCTAACCATGCTATATGCATGCAATATGCTACTAGCTAATTGGGACAATAACACAGTGAAACGTGGACCCCAAACAAACTTCATGCGTCGTTTGTCACATTGTTGTATAATATGTCTAATTAATCCACTCCTCACTGCACACCGAGATGCTTTTATATGGCTAGTTTCTTTACAGCATACTAAACTAACGGTGTGTCACTTTATATTCCCGGATATGCACAAGAAGCTCCAATTCCTATTACTGCAGTGATGCTGAAGCAGTGCTGTAGCCAAGGTGATGCAAATAGCGCTCAGACCACTATAATGGAGACCTGGTTGGTTTGCACTATTTCCCACTCCCTAGTTCTAAAGTCATCCTCTCTAATTGCTGTGCATTGACATTAGCATTTCCTCTACGTTATGCTATACGTTACACTTCTCACTTTTTGAGGGTAGCTGATTCAAATCGAACACGACCATTCATTTTACCATCCTTCATATCCTTAATCACAAACAGGTAATACACTAATTAGTATTAGTAGTAATTATTCATATCAAAGTAATTGCATATTCTATTTTTCATATGCATATGTGGCTTTGGGGATATGGGGCCAAACGAGCCGACCTTTGCCGACAACGCCATTTCAGGACTTTCAATTTAAAGAGCTATTTTTTCATTCCTTTGGTTCCCAGCTCGTTTTAGCGGGTTTCCCACCCACAGGTCCGCTCACAGTGACGACCAGCACGGCATTTAATAATTCAAAATATTTATTTAACACTCTACAAACAAAAGAAAAGGAGAGACAAGACAGTGACAATCCACGGCCAACCTGCCCTCGACGGGGAAAACACAAAGACCGCAACGAGGGAACAAGGGAGGGGAAGCACCTATATACGCCCCCCCCAATCAGTGGCAAATGGGCCACAGGTGCTCCCTCCCACACCTGCCTGCCTAATTACATCCCATCCGGTTACACATACATCAGCTTAGAGTAGTTCATGGCCTGGTTTTCAGAAAGAATGTCATATTTCTTCAAGGAAAACACACTGAGACGTTTAGCAAATAAATAGTATTTATTAAAAAAGGCTATTGCTTGCAAAAATCATTTGGCATGTTTAAATCTCTCTGGCCAAATGAAACCATGGATGGATGGATGGCCATAATTTCAGGTAAAAATAATTGCTCTATTCTCATATCTAACATGAAACTTTTTTTGGCATCATAGTAATTATTTCTATTGATCAACGTCACATTTGTATGATTCTTGAATATTTAACTTCAGAGACAATCTAAATGTTATGCGGGGGAGATCAACCATCCAGGTGAGTGGCTGAGCCACTGCTCTGTGGCTGAGACCCAGTACAAACTGGAGGAGGGATCCAGCGTAGAACCGGGGCTTCGGGTAAAATAACAATTGGATTACGCTCTGATCCAGAGTCCTTTACCAGCAGGAGGAGAGCTCAGCATATAAAAGTAGATTCCTTTTCGTTCTCATTTTCAGCCCGGCTGCAGCAGTGAGGAGTGGCGCAATAAACCTTCTGTGATAGTATATTTCCATAATTAATTTTCATCCGTGTTGGCTGCAGAATGGAGGGGAGGTGTTCATAAAATGGAGTGGAGGAAAACAATAGACCGGCTGAAAATAGCGTCTCTGTTGAATGTTAAGTTGAGCGAGATACTGAACTAAAGGTGACATACAGACATAAGCTAACTCACAGTGGTTCAGCCTGTTAAGGGCAAATAAACACAGAGTTTCTCCATCAAACTTCTGCACACGAAATCACAATTAAAATCCTAGTAATGGTGGAGCATTTCTGGAAATATTCTGTATATTTCATTGTTATTCCCAGGTCATCAAATATGTAGGTTTTGGGGTGGTGGTGGAAGCATTAGTGATCCATTTGAACAGTTTTAAAAGGTAGATAATATTTGACTGGTATTTTTTCTCTCTCTCTCTTGGACATTTAAATCTTTCAGGACATGTGGACGGCACTGACAGACACTGTGTTATGCAAGGGTAGCTGTATGTCCCTACAGTAAGCCGTTATAGCTCCAGCATCTCTGAGCACTGGGTATTCTTTTTTTTTTTTTTTAGCAGTCTGCTACTGTATATGTTCAGTACTCTCCACGGGGCACTGGGGCACTCGGAAGTCAAGTACAAAAAAAAATTACCATTTGGACCGCTGGGATTTGTGGTCTGTACTAGTACAATAGATGATGGCTGTAAATGGTAGATATAATACCTTCCATGTTATATTGCAAATTCAGCAAACTGTAGACCAGAGAACTACAATTGAAAAGCATTTTTATGCAATCTGCCTCCCTTGACCGCATGTCCCTGGTGGGCAGTGCAACCTGGGACAAACAATATGCGACAACAGCATGAGTGCCAGATATAGAGAATTTACTGGAATACCATGTAAACCGAGTTTACTGTCAAAAGCCAATGGACAGAATGCAATGAAATTTGATACATGATCTGGAGGTGCGACTTTCATTGATTTGCTCTTTCGTGGCGGTGGATGAGAAGATCTTATGGGGGCCAGAGATAAAGGGGTGGTGGCTGCTCTTTTCCTTGGGTGCTTAGACACAGTGACAGACATTATGCAGTCGGGACACCACTAGAATGACGCAGTGCCAAGCGTTCTGCTGACAATAGCATCTTCTCTGTATGTCATTGGCCATCATGGATATTTACTACGGCTCCGTCAGCGGCCTAACCTGTATTTCCTAACTAAACCCCCCATCTCAAGAGAGCACAAAATGCCACGGTTCAACAGATGTTCAAGTTGGAGCAGCTCGAGGCATCTGCTTTTCATGCAGCGCCAGTCACACAGCACTGAAAGGATATTTGCCGCTAACAGCCAGGTTGTTTTAATTGTTCATGCTCGACACTGAGCAGTCATATTGGCACATAGTACAAAAAACAACAACATTTAGAAACACTGAGCAAACACATTTCTGTATATTTATGCCCAGAAATGCTGGTATAAAAAGAATGGTCTTTTTCTTTTTCTTTTTTTCCTCTTTCATTTTGATTCTTTGCGGATGTCCTGTCCAGAAAAAAGGTATTGCGACTCAAGGAATTTACTGACAGATGACACATTTCAAGCACAAGTTTATCAGTTCCACATGAAAATGTGGAGATTTCCTGATTGTGTCTTTGAAAACCTGACAGTGACCCCGTTGCTGATCCAGATTAGGGTTAAAGAAGTGTGGAAGCTTATTATTCTGGGAATAATATTTTGTTTATGATGAACTAGGTATCCGGGTCCTGAAGACACCCTGCCTGAATTCTGGTAGGCGCAAATTGACTTACCCTGTATCTGAAAAAAGACTAGGTGGACATGCAAAAACACTACAAAGGTCCATGTCGCACCGCTATCACTTCTGTCTCATTTTGTCCCTTTGATCGAGTAGACTTTGTGTCAAGTGGGAGCTCTTCAGATTTCAGACTTTTGTAAGGATATTGAATGCTTACCTGTTGATCAAACGACACATCAGGTAGCAGCACAGCCAACAGGAAGAAAACATGAAAGACAAAAACAGAAAAAGAGAAGAAATTAGAAAATATTCATGCTTGTTCAGGTGGTAGCTGCATTCATGTTGCAATGCTGGGTCAATTTAGAAGTGTGTTTCATTGCTTCTTGGTTCTGCAACAAATTCCTTCAGTTATTTGTAGGGAAGTCCCGATTCGGATCACAAGATCGGAATCGGGCGTTACCTACCAATCAGGATTCGGATGTATATGGATAGTTATTTTCATAACTTCTTTTTAAAATCAGATCTAGAGTTGCGCTGTGGCACAGAGTGAGCCCTCTCTACTCCAACAGAAACGGCAGCGCGAGCGCCGTGACGTCACTTCCTGTGACGGCTGAGATGTAAAGGCAGCAAAGAGGAAAAAATTAAAAATAAAAACTGGTCATACATTGGGCATGATGGGAAAAGTTGAAAAGCTGGGCCATTCAACTGCAGAGACGCCTCATTCTTTATTGACTGCTTTAGCTGAATGGAATGCGTTATAAGCCAGCAACAGTTGTTCCGTTTAAGTCCATTAGTTTTGAGGGAATATTACATTTTAAATGAATTATGTTGTGTAAATGACTCGCTGATCTCCCCCGGATTCAAGAGGAGAGGAAAGATAATCCACTCTGCCTCTCCCTTTCTTCACTGTCTCCCTTTGTTTACACTAAGCCGTGCCTCCAGAGGAAGGATAAGAGGGTTTAGTGCAGGGCTGCAGTGTGTGATGTCACAAAGACAAACTGGCATAATGCATGCACCAATGCACACATTCATTAAAGAGACTGAATGATTAATGCTAGCGTAATTAAAGAATAAAGGAAACAACTGGGTTTCCTGAAAACGTATTTTTGCAGGTAGCACAGTTGACGGTAAATTAAAAATAATAATGAATAGTTATTTTATGAAGTTATTCTATCAGTGATAATTTGTCTAGTCCCTACTTAACAGTGAAAGTCCCATCATTGTGTCTCATCATGGAACAAATAACAGGCCGAACCCTCACTGCCAGCTTCTTGATGAGATTGCAATGTTCCCTCCAACAACAAGAACAACAAATTGCTTGGCTTCTAAAAACAAGCATTCCATACGGCCCTCATCAAGCTGTGAAGGGTGTGTGTGTGCGTGACAGAGACTGCAGCATGTGGATGTGGCAGCTGCAGTCAGTCAATGCACTCATCTTCAGCATCAGCCGACAGGAAAGAGGAGCGACCGGCAATCGAGAAGGCTGGACTGATCGAAGGCCGCCGGACATTACCTCCGAAGCGAGAAGCTAACGAGCTTGGATGCAAACCTTTGATTGGGTCCTCTCCTTCCTGACAGTGTGGAGTCGACCTGTCATGCAGTATGTCTGTCTCTGTTTATCTGCTTCCCCAGCTCTTATTAAGCTCTCTCTGCAGCGCAATGCACTGAGGACAGGGACAGGACCAAAGTACTCTTTGTTGAAACATGACTGTTAACCTGGGGCATGTTTAATAGCTGTCAAAACGTATACGTCAACGGGCAGCATCAGAAGCAGTGCGAGGCTCCAGGTCTTACGTAACCCCAGACAATGCTGTCCTGTGGAAAGCCAGGGGGGAAAATGTTTCTCTCTCACGCAGCCTTTTGTTTTTGGGTTTTGGGTCGCGCTGGAGCCTATCACAGCAGTCTACGGGCGAGAGGCGGGGCACACCCCGGACAAGCCTCCAGTTCATCGCAGGGCCACACACAGACACACTCTCCTTCAGATGCACACTCACACCGACGGACAATTGCAATGTAACCGATTTGCCTAATTTACGCTTCAGGTGGAGGGAGGAACCAGGAGGAACCCTGAGAGAACCCACGCAGACACGGCGAGAACATGCAATCATCTCACAGAAAGGTCCCTAATCACATTTGAACCGGTGACCATCTTGCTGTGAGGCAACAGCGCAATCACTGCGCCACCGTGCTGCCGTACATATTCATATTTAATGTATTTTTTATTCTATTATAACTATAAAAATACTTTTTAACATGTCCCATAAAATAGTAAAAAAAGAAGATATTGATGGTTTGCTTTGATCCAGTCAAATTTAGAAAGGCTTACGAAAACTGAAAAGTCATCAGAAATGTGTCAATTTCCATTTGGTTAACAATTATAATGAAACTGTTGGTACGAGCAGCTAATTGATATTGCACAGTGTTGAGACCTATGTTTTGAAATATGGTCTACAATGCTGTGAAAATGCGGCCTTCATTAAATAATGACTCCCACACCGATGCCTTGAAACATCTGTTGTGTTTGCTTATCCGACCTAAAGTGGAGGCTCGGTACTGAATGTAATCAATAGCCTCCTAATGAGAAATCAAGCGGACAGCTGTTACTCAGTTAAAAGCCAAATGCAATATCACCGCCAGATGCTTTCACATGTCTTAATGCGAGCATTAGGATACTTCTCTCATTTGGTAATTGGTTTATTTGTATTTTCCAAAAGCAATTTTGCAAATGTCTAAACTTTAGCCAGACCTTATCCCTGGTAATAAACAGGCTGCACATTCCAGAGGCAAACACTCTCGCAGCTTCATTGCATTTGAAGTTCTGTTTCTGCAGGTGAAAATACTCAATGCTGGAAGGAATAGTTATTTTTATACCTGCAGCTCTATTTGTTCTAAGGTGACTATATACATGACAAATTATTTCCTTAATTGCATGCGCTTTTGATTGACCTAAATCACTGAGTGAATGTCGAGTGACTTATTATAATCATATGGAGAACACTCAAGGTTGAACAGGAAAAAGATTTCATGACTAATTCACTCTTGAGAAAATGAACAAAGCAAAGATGCAAATGATATTCATGGAAATTCACCTCATGGGTTGGAACAGATGTACTTAAACAATAATGTACGTCTAATATTCTGAATCAATGAGATATAGAAAGACCGTCCTGCATGCGCATCGTTGCAGAAGCATCAACTGTAGCAGCGCACCAACAGCCAAGGAGGCCCAGAATCTACCTCTCTGCAAAGAATGGATTTGTTTGAATTGTTTAAAAAAAGGTTTTGGTCAAAAATTCAATACTTGAAGATTACGAGTTTAATATTATCTAATGTTTTTTTCACAGCACAACACAAAGATAACAATTTTTCTAAGTGTTATCTTTAAATCTGTAACACATCAAAAGAAATTGGTTCGAAGTTTTTGTGCATCGTTTCAAAATCTGGTGTAAAAAGAAGAAGAGTGTTCAAAAAAGATATCTAGAGAAGTATTGAACGGAGCCGCAATTAGCTAGCTAGCTAGCAGTATGGAATTTAGTCTGGCATCTGCAATAAAAAAAAGAGAGATGTGGCTGTGCCCATGTGTTTGATGATGAATGGAGAGGCAGAATGTGAAAATGAAAAGATTTCACGAGCACTTTTTCATTCCTGGAAGGACGTTTGGGGTACAGATGGCCTGCTTGCTTGAATTTTCATTCATACGTACGGTGACTTTCAGGAGAGTAATGTGCCAAATTCAGATCCGGGCTTCAGGCAACTAATTAAACAGAGGATTTGTTGTTCTAGTCTCAGAAGTTGGTGAATCAAACGGTGCATTAAAGGGACGTCTGTGTGAAATATTATGTTTTGAACACTCAAAGTGACACACGGGGGGTGTCGAGTTCTTATAGATGTCAAAATGAGTTTCAACGTTGACAGCGATTTCCTTTAGCTTGGCCTGCTGCATCCGTTGGGTCACCTCTCTTAAGTACTCCTAATGGTTAATGGCTTGAATGAGTCCATTAATCCTGTGATTCATGTCTTTTTTTTCTGGTAGCATCAAATCTAGCATCATTACCTTCCATTACAATCAAGGCTGACACCATGTATCTGTCTACAGCAGCTACCTAATCAAGTTAAGAGTCTATGCAATTACAATTGTAAAAGACCTGACGTATTGCAGTCATGGGGAAATGTGACTTTTAGTGATGAGGAATGTAGACCGCAACTTTCATTATTTGTAGAGCACAGAAACATTTCTAGAAAAATCTAAAGTTTGGCGCTTGGAGCACACGCTTTATTGATATTTCATTTGTCTCGCATCCTCTTCTTCTTCCTCCCATGAAATCTTTTAGAATTTAGATGGAAGAAAGCCAAAGCTTGAGAAAAAGAGCAGAATGCATCAGATTTAGCTGGAGGCCACAGGCCAAAGGTTGAGCAAGCACATGCACTTAATGACTAGTTTTCATGAGAAAATCAATTAAATCTGTTTAACCAGCCATCAGGCTACTTTTTTCTAATTATTGTTTTCTATTTGTGCAGATGTTTCACTGTCGCTCTTTGACTTGAGTAAAATTTCCCACTGGAACTCTTTCCCCTTTTTTTTCTGATTTCATGGCCTCTTTGAAATGCTTCGCTTCTCGTTTTACTGAATACAAAATATAATTGCTTGCCCTATCATCTAGATTCTAAAGCGTTTCTTTGCTCCATGTTTTAAAACCAATTCATTTTATAATCAAATATTCCAAGTATTTGTATCTTGTAAAATATGCATTAAATTCACTCACTAAATAACAGTCATAAAGGGGTCCAATTTGCACCATCATGAAAAATGTCTTCTTGATCTGATCCAGAATGAGGTCAGGAAAAAATATTCAAATTTAACATTGAAACACCATTTATGGATCCAAAAATTAGTTAGAAATACAATTAACTCCGGTTCACTTTTACTTTTCACGGCTGTGTATAAAAATAGCAAGAATAATTTATCACCTTTAGATGATGATCCGGACCACCGTCTGGATCCAGGAATAGCAATTTGTGTGTGTGCTGATGTATTGGTCATAACATCAAATTTCTGCTCGTTGATTTATTGGCTCATTTTTTTAAAGGCTATAATGAATGTCTATCCATGAAGCAAAGGCATGGGTGGTGATAGATGATAGGGAAAATGCCACATTTTATTGACTCTATTATTTATCTGCTCTTGTTTTCATTAATTTCCTTCTAATCAGTCCCAAAAGTCACCAGCAAAGATTTTACAGTGTCCAGAAGAGTTAATGACAATAAGATCATTGATCAGTAAGGGAACAGCCTCGATAAACAAGTGCCCTCTGTTTACAGCATGAGCAACACCCCCCCACAGAGAGCTGCATTGGGCCTCCCAGACAGGTAGTAATGTTGATGGGGCAATGGGCTCGAGATACGGTGAGGCTGTGCAGCTTCTGGACAATGAATCAGCAAGAATTTAACGATGGAAGAAAAGCGATGAACATATATCTGCAGCTGCAAATCCAATTATCTGACTGTTGTGCATAGTTTATTAATCACTGAGTGTGAGCCAAAGAGGGGAAAAAGAAACAGGAAGTCAGTGCGGCCCAGTCTGCCATCCATTAGCAATGTCCATTTCCTTCCCATCACACTTTTAGCAGCACGCTATTTCTTCCAGCTGGATTCTGGAGATATGCGTTGAACCATATCTTTCTCTCAGTTTTACCATAACCGTACTGCTTATTTCCCTCCATTTTCTGCACAGTCCCTCTGGCCTTCTGACCCCCTATCTCAGAAAAGCATCTCAGTGCCTTGTCTGTTCAATATTTCACCACCGGTGGGAGGATGTTTAATTTACCCTGCCTGGGACACCTGCAGTGACTCAATCAGAGAATTGGGCCGTTCAATAGCCGGAGAGTCGAGGTCGTTGGGCTACAGCTTGGAGATCCAAAGGAAGAAAACCATTTGGAAGCCAGGGATGCTGTGATGGATGAGTCATGGCAGTCGTACACAGGCAGCAGTTAAACTACGTCACAATTAAACTGTAGAGAACAAGCTTTTACAATCACAAGGGAACATTAGACATGAAAGACAAGACTGTTACTGACTGTCACTGAGTGTGTGTGTGTGTGCATTTGTTGGCTTTCTATAGGCCCCATCAATGCAGTTTTGGAGGAAAGAACTAAAACACAGGTTCCTCTTTGTGATCTGCCCAGATGGTAAGGACCTCCTGGATGCGACGTAATCTCCCCAATTTGGATTTTGGATGATTTATCAGGCAACTACTCTCAGCTGCTTTTTGTATCTCCTGCTACTGCCTCATCAAAATGTCACGCCCGTGTCCTGTCACACTGCCCTACCCGCTGTTTATCCTGATGCCGATTTGGTGCAACAATTATTCCAGACACTAGCTTAAGATAAAGTAACAGAAATAGCAGCAAAAGCACAGCCAGGCTAAACAGAGCAACTAAGTTCTAAGCAGAAAAAAACCAACAATATCAGCAGGAAATTGAGGTAGAAAAAGTGAACAGAGTAGAGACATGGATTGCCATTACACAGCATTTTATACATCCTCCTTACCACTGTGCTGTGCATCTCTGATGATGCATACCACTGGATAGAAAAGTGCTCTTGTACCCACAGCCTGGCAGAACATCTGTAGTAGTTTTCCGCAGGGGGTTAAGGGCTGTATTGTAGTCCAGTCTATCTCCTTGGTCTTTGCTGTGTTGCTCTGCAGCTATTTCTGGCGTGACCACCCCGCTAAGTCATCCACAGGTTTTCTGTACTCACCCACCTGCCTGCACCTCACTACTACTTACTGGATTTTGGAATGTGACAGGTCCATGCTGTACTGGAAGTTGGCTGTCCACAGGGTGAAAAGGAGGAGGCATAAATATGTTCCCTGTGTTGCACCAGTACTGCTGGTCATTGTCCTTCAGCCTGATGGACTGTGGTCTGTTTGTGTGGTAATCGGTGATTCAATGCGAGAGGTGGTTGTCAACCTACATTCTGCTCAGGTTGTATTTTTGAAGGAGGGGCTCTAAAGTGTTAAAGGCAAAGAAGAGGAATCTCACTTTACTGATCCTGGTGAATGAGGGTTCAATGCAGAGGATACGGTGGCATCCTCGACACCCACCTTCTCCCTGTATGGGAAATGAAGAGAGTTCTCAGCGTGTTACACTTGAGATAGGACGATGGATAATCACCCCTCCAACATCATCATCATTAGGTGGGATGTGAGCGCCACGGGTGTAAAGTCATTAAGCCCACTGGGGTGCCTCTTTTTGTGTCCAGGGATGATTTCCACATGGTGGTAACCTTCGCCATATGCAGGCTCAGGCTAAAGATGCGTTGGGGCAGTTCTCTGAGCTCTGCAGCACACAGCTTAAGCAGCTTTGGAAACACCTTGTCAGGGTTGGCTGCTTTCCTGGCATGGAGTTCTCTCAGTTCTTTGCAGAACAGGTCTGCAGTGGTGAGGTTGTAGAGTGGGAGGGTTAGGCAGATGGAGGTAGGGGTCTAGGAAAATGCACAGAGGGAGGTGGCGGGATGGGGCTGGCCATCAAGCCAAACCTGGTTAAGAAGGTATTGAACTTGATTTACTTACCCTGTGACCCCTCTACTGCAAAGCCACTGGTCTATAACGGTCTTCATGCCATTCTAGACCTAATGTGTTTAGCTTTTCTGGTTTCTTCCCCAGTTTATTCCTGTGAAGCTCCTTCATATCGTTCAGTGTTTGTGTTAGATTCTTCTGTCTTATTCGTCTCCTGCTGATCCTTCATAGCAAATCTTTCACCTTGCTACTAATCAAAGGTTCATTGTTAGTGAAGCACACTCCAGTGAGTATGTACAATACAGCCTCTGAAGGACTTTTCTGCTTCAGGGGACCACTTCCTGAAGGCTCTTGAGTTTTGTCTTTTCACCAGTGCTGTGTATCGCGGCTGCAGGAAAACAAAGTTGGAATCAGATGTTTCAGAGGGGAGTGGCCGTGCATTCATTCCCTGATACTAGCATGGACAATGGTCCCGCTGCTCATCATCGGGCAGTCCACAAACTGATGAAATGCAGTGAGGGTCCATTTCAAGGTTATGTGGTAAAGGTCACCAGACCTGACAATGAAAGCCTCAGGGCATTTGGTTTGGAACCTTGTGACAGTTGCATGAATGGACTGGCACATTGTTTCCACCTGTGTATGAAGTCCTCTGGGAGACAGTAGGGTTTGATCCTACCCGATAGCAGTTCAAAGACAGCATATGGCCACCATCATCGTAACATGACTGGGGTTATATCATTCATCCATGTTAGCGCCCGGTGTCCAGTCAGCAAGCCATGTTTCGGTAAAGACAATCAAACAGCAGGCTCTGCCGGATCCTTTTCAGTACTGACACCTTATTTGCCAGTGTATTTTTACATTTCCCATCAGCACTGAGGGAATTGAAGTTTGTTATCGTTGTCATGTGATGTGTGATAGCCATCCATTTAGCTGAGCTCCGGCTTGGTACGCTCCGTAATTCTTGTGTCCATAGTCATAGTTTGTATATTAAGTTCAATAAAGATTAAGTTGCCATGAAGGACAGGAGAAAATACAAAGTGACAGAGAGAAAGAAAGAATTTAAGACTAAAACACACATTCACAGAGCAGCTGAAAAGGCAACCTACTCTGCTCAGAACTATCTGAATAAGCCTTTGTAAAGTTTATGGAGAACAAAAAAAAACAATGCAATAAAGACACAGCCCTAAATAGGCTGTGTAAAAGTGAATATAGTTACCAAGGCACAGTCCAAAGACTGTGAAAAGTGGAGCGTGTGCATGTCACAAGGTGCCATAGGAATAAATGTTTTCCCTGTGTTTTCCCATGTTTCCCTTTCTCCTAAGCTTTCCCATCTGTCTCTCTGTATGTGTGATGTGATTGTGGCACATCTCCACTATTAACCTGTTGATTGCACACAACTGCCATCCATCAAGCTCATCACCAGGATAGCTATCCCTGCCCTGAACTCAGTCATTGCCAGATCGTTCTTTCAATAACTTTCGTGCCGCTCTATGGTTTAGGATCATCCACACCTGCCTATAGCTGCTTGCCTGCTCTCAAATTTACATATTCTAGCTACCCCTTGCCAGCCCACACCACATCTCCCCATCCAGCCATTAACATCCCCTGCTCAGTGCTGCAGCCAGCTGCCTCGCCAGACAACATCTCCAATTCCTCGCTTCACTTTCACAGTAATTACCCTTTTGTAATCTACATAATCCCTGAGTGTGTATGCATATTTGGGTTTGATGTACCTAAAATCATTGCATTGTGACAAATCAGACTCAAACAAGCTAACCATATTTGATGAAGAGAACTTGACCTTAGCAAAGTTTACTTTAGTTCATGTCTTTGCTGCTACAAATTCAAACATTTGCCATTTGGGAATATTATGTAAAAAAACAACAACAAAAAACCCCCAGAGAAAATAACATCTCATATGTGGGTAGAAAATGGCAAAGGCATTTTGGTTTTGATAGTATTCAGGGCAAAACCTCTAAAAATGAACCCCTTAATGGAAGCAATGCAGTTTTGCATAAAGACCATCGTGCCTTGCAGTCAGTGTTCTTAGAAAAATACATAAACGTTTCACAAAAAACAAATGAGTATTACTCTCCATGGAACACACGCATGATGTATCACATAACTTAATAATTTTTCCATTTTGCTATTAAAAATGAATAGAAGACAGAGAAGACAATATTCCTGGGACTTAAAATGCAAGAACTGACCTGAACAATCTGCACAGCTGGGTCACATCAGAGGTGAATTCGCAATTGTTAGATGTTCCATCCCATTCTTTATAGACAAAGTTAAGAGTTTAAAGACACAACAGGAATGTCTAAAGTGTACATAATTACAGCCAATGCTTTTTAGTCTTTAAGCACCAGATCAGAAGATAGATATAGAAAATGACATTTTGACTGTGGATTGATCAGGGGAAGGCCCTTCATACTTGTACCAAGATAGGTCACCTGGCCCAAGCAGGAGGAAGACATTTCATTTTTTCAACCATGAAATGCTTTTCATAGTCACGTCTAGGTATTAATGCCTCTGTGCTCTTCCCTTGCCCAGAGACACTTGAACTAATTACAGAGAATATTGAGCTAAAGAAGATGAGAAAAAACACTCAAACTCATTTGTAAGCCACCATCGCTCAGCACAGTGATGGAAACAAGGGGTTAAAATTATACATCAAGCTTGCAGGTCACTACTGATATTTGTATTTCACATTTGTAGATGAGTATACTAAAGTGAGCCAAACAGGCAGTGCTAAATGTTAGATGAAATATCAAAGAATGGTTGGTACACAAATATGCAACACATCTCTACATCATTTATGCTGCCTGGATTTCTTAAAGAACATGTAACTAATGGTTCAGTGATGGACTATTCTTTCACCCCCCTGAAACTGATCAGCAGCTAAGTGACCTCTCCTCTTTGATTATTCATAGAGCAGATAAAGTCCAGCTTCTACACGCCACTATAATCAAAATGGAAAAAAGCCTCTAATGCCATCAAAGTAGAGAGCTGTTTCCTCTCAGTGCGAATCATTCATGTCAGTCAATCGCCTGATGTGTGCTATCATTTCAAGGAGCTACCCACATGTCACAAATTAGCTGGTGACATGCCTGGAATTAGCCTTTGTTCCGCATTCAGCTACACTGACTCGGGGTAATTGGGAGACTGTGATGCAGGACGAGATGCAGGACGAGGGACACGAAGACTGTGAGGCTAATACTGTGCATAAGAGACCAAGAGAGAGAGAGAGATAATCCACAATGTTTGTTCTAATCACCCTTTGCAAAAAAACATTGAGGCTTTATTGACAGATTCAGGATAAAAAGGCACATTAACTCTTTGAGTGCCATTGACGTCTAAAGACGTTTTTTTGGAAACCCAAACATTCACTGCTAACCCTGATATTAAAATCTGCCTCTGTTCAATGGCCAACAACTCCAGAATGAAGAATGGTAGAAACAAACGTTATTTTTCTATTGAAAGAAGAGGCTTTAGTCTTTCATGTTGTCGGTTCGGTGTGTGCATAGTAGTAGTCGTAGTGAAGAATATTCCGTGGGTCTTGCAAAATCAGGAGAAATGTAACGAAAACAATGTAAAGGCGATATTCTGAGCTTGGTCCAATGACCAATATATTACATATAGGATGTTAAAAGCTATACTTGTAGTCCTGTAGACGTTCTATAACTGAGCCTGAACCCCGTTTCTATCCTGCATCAAGTATTCAGATATTTCTTTTCCCAAAAAACAACAGCAGCACAACCATTTATAATTTGGTATGAGCTCGTTTGATTAAAGCAGGTATTGTTTCAGCATGCCCTCACATCGCATCAAAAAGATGCTGAACAACCAAGCTGACCTTTCTGAATTTGGAAAAACAACAAGATGGACCTGACCTCAAGCTGCACAGGAAGCCTTCAAATACAAATGAGTGCAACCTTTTTCCACTTGAAAGATAGACCGGAATAAACATTGAGAGTAATCTGGACCTCACACTGCTGGGCGGACGGCGTGTCGACACAAAGGGTTTAGCTACGGGGAGTACAATCGCTATAAACCGGCTTTGGATTCCTGCTGTTACTCTTCGTGAGCTTTTATCAAAGCAGCTATAATACTGAAAATGAACAGCAGCCCCACATGGAAAACGGATCTCTACATGAGGTGGGGCTATTTTCTCATTCTGTATAGCAGGAACCTACAATTGATCTATCAATTGTAGCGACACACCATTGCATTCTGCCATATTGTAGTTAGGAAGCAATTCATAGATCCATAATAGTCAAGAAGACTTCTTTGTTTGATGTTTTGTTTTTTGCAACATATGGTTTCTCAAATGCATGTGCAGTGCTAACATCAGCAGGATGGAAACATCTCCGAATCAGGGTCACGGGCTAAGCTGGAGCCTGTCCCAGCTGACGATAGGCGGGGTACACCCTGGACGAGTCGCCAGCTCATCGCAGGCCCACAAAGAAAGGCAGGCAACCATTCGCACTCACAACACAGACAATTTGGAAGGAAGCCATACGACAAGGAGAGAACCCACAAAGACACGGAGAGAACATGCAAACTCCACAGAGAAAGGCCCCAGGGGGAATTGAACCAAGGACCTTCTTGCTATGAGGCAACAGTGCTACCCACTGCCCCAGTTTAACATAGTTCAAACGCTGAATCGCTCAACAAAGATATAGAGGGGGGTGTTGTGATCGAAAGGAGTAAGCAATAAGGTTTTATAGTCACTTTCTTCAAATCAAAGCATTTGTTCTAATTCAACATTTAAATTGGGATATCTTTTTCATGAAAGTAACACAGGGAAGAATGTCTCTGAGGGACATTATACAATAATTCATTGCTGCTGGAGGCTCTCTATAGGAGAGCTGGAGCTGTTCTGTGAGTGTTGTTCCATCAAACAATATACGGCATGAGGGGCCGCCCTGCCATGAATGCAGCGGGAGCAGCTTAGGAAAATGGTTGCAAAGATTATATCACTTGTGGTACAAGAAATAACTCCAAATTCCTCTTAATAAATCCAAGCATGAAACGGTCCCCTTGTCGCTCCACCACTGCTACAGTTATTGCAGCACTGCAGACTCACTACTCTGCTCACATTAACACCTTTATTTTGTTCAGATCACGTTTGGTTACCGCAGCAATTTGCAGTCATCCGCAAAAGTGACATGAATCGACACTAGCTCTCATATGAATGAATCTACAAATGGAAACAGTCTGAGCACAGTAATGCCTTTTACACCAGCTGCCCGTGTCAACGCAACGATGACTCGTGAAAGCTCATATTTGTGAGACAATCACGGTTTTCAAGCAGAAATGAACAAGGTGTGCGTGACATTTTGAGCTGGACGTTCTTGGTGTCGTCTCTCCTCGCTGATCGTTTCGTCATACTGGCCGTTCACACACATTCCAATCTGATCATTCTGATCCGCGTCTCAGTATCTGAAAATCCACGTTCATGTCACACACACAAAATGACTTCAGCTGGGGAATGTGAAGCGAGCCAGTAGTTTATGTTGCCTAATGCAGCTAATTTTAGATAGCTATAACTGCATTAAAAGACATTGTCTCACCTCTTAACATAATTTTCTTGTGAGAGTCAATAACTGGACTTAATATGATGAATCCTATTATTGCTATCTTTCAGTTCAGCTCCTCGTGTTGTACGAGGTGATATTTAAATAGGTAGAAACCGTTCGAGAAACCGTCCACTGTTCATTGTTAGGAACTCACTTATACTGCGTTTCCTTACTTGGACTGAGCTATTGAGAGGACATTTCCCACTAAATGCACCATTCACTCGTGACTGCATTCAGTGCTGCAACAGAGGCGCGGTGAGCTGGGGTCACTGGTTCTGAGCAGGGCTGCAGGCAGGAGAGAGATGCTGGGGGAGGACTGATGGGGGCACAGAGCCCCTAATGCACTTTCTGTTAAAATATGAAGCAGCAGATTAAGTTTTCATGGGCTTCCCACTGCGCCTCTTATCCAGCAAACTGGTGAGCCATGTGGCACGAACACACTTGTGAGTAAAGACAAACGTGCCTACATAACACAATGCACATGCACACTAACACACACACACACACACACAGAGCCTGGAATAGCCTCAGTTTAGTGATTTAGCTTCACCAAGGTAAAAACCGTGCCCGTAAAAGGTCCAGTGCGAAGGATTTAATAGGATCTAGGGGCAGGAAGAGATTAGAACATTCATAACTATGTTTTCATTAGGATGCCACAGTGGATACGGTACCTCTCAGCAGGGAGGTTCTGGGTTCTAATCCATCTGAGCACAACTGTGGAGGTGGCAAAATCTCATTGTGCTTTCTCTACAGGTACCCCAGCTTCCAATCTAAAATCATGTGCAGGTAGCATAAGTGGATTACTTGTCTTTTTATGTGTTCTGTGTGGCTAGTAATGAACGCCCACTCTGTGTCAGATGGGAAGGGTTGTGCCCCCACAACCCAGCACAGGACCAGCTGTTACAGGAAATGCAGGATGGATGTTTTCATTAGTTTGTAATCATATGAAATAAAGAATCATGTGCAAGAAACAAAGAGCGGGCCCTTTTTGACCCGGTTTATGGCATTTCTACAATTGCCCAAAACAGACGATCCTAACACTGACAATGACAACAGTCTTTTAAAAGCTTTTGTAGGCTCTCCTAAACACCGGGAGCAGGAGGTGAGGATTACCACACTCAACATTTTATGATTCTGCAAATAATAAATGAAAATTGGGGGGGGGGGGGGGGTCTGAACTCTGAAGATGGCTCTTCGTCCGGAAGCCCGTCTGGATACATTCAAATCTGGATTTTTCCCATTTACTTATAATGGAGGTTCTATCAAAAAATCACATCTTGTAAAATATGCATTCAATTCAATCACCAAAAATTACAGTCATAATGGGGTCGAGACGCACTATCATGCAAATCGTCTCCTGGATCTGATCCAGAATGAGGTCAAGAAAAAAAAATTACATTGAAAACCCCATTTATGGATTCAAAAATCAGTTAAAAATACAATTACCTCTATTATATATATATATATATATTGTGCCTTGGCGGATGTCTGCGCTCTCAGAGTGCTTTTCAAATGAAATTTTTCAGAGAATGTATATCAGTAAGGCCATGATCTGATCTTAAATTTCCAAAAACATTGAGTTTAAGGCGACCATAACAAGTTTAAAAACGCATTGTAACTTAAGGTTTTCTGAGGAATAACTGTGAATTCATGGGTGTCTCCACCCACCCACCCATCCATCGTGTAGTTATTTAAATTGTTCATGTTTTCAGAATATATCAATAAACATAAAATAAAAAATATTTTTCCCCCCCAGAACTTTCATATTGAGGTCATTCAGGATTATCAAATATTAAAAGGAGTGAAAGACATTGAATCTTTATTTACAGGGACTGTAATATGGTTGCAGCAGCATTCATCTCTATTCAGCAGGTGATTTTCAGGGTCAGAGGCTCAGTCAGCTGAGATGTCACAATTCATAACGGCTTCAAAACCAGAGTAAAGAAACCCAGGAGGTTTTTAAAGTATTGATTTAGAGACCAGCAACAAGAAAAAGTAAACACACACACACACACACAAACACACAACCACAAACACACACACTAATATTAATAATCTTTAATTGAAATGACACACAATTGAGTTTCTGATTCAGCTAGCAAAATATAATCTTTAGCATTTACATATATAATATTATATATAATAATTAGACTAATTAGTTTAACTGATACAAAATTGTGCTTGGCCTTTTGATTTGGAATATTTTCAATGAATCTTACTAAATGTTCCATATATATAGTTTCCCTTTGTAAATGCATTTAAAATAGAGGAAACCTTATTTGCACCTCAAATGCATTGTGTAACAGATATAGTGTTGGTTAGCTGTCATTGTCCATGCACATGGGTGTGTGTGTATGCTTATTATGAGAACAGGTCTCTCAAAGACGTTTGGCTCAGACACACCGATGCTGCTGAAGAGAGATCTGCCGGTGAACCGGCGCCTTTCAGTGCCGCTCGCTGAGCCTCTTTGCTCCTATTTTATTCATGCTTTCAGCAAAGAAGAGATCAGGTATCTGGTATGTGGATCGCTGTGAATATTTGTGAGCTCATGTAGACATCTAGTATGTGCATTTAAAAAGAAAAAGCAAAACACACATCAGAGGGATTCATCCTGCTTTTGAAAATGTATTGAATAACCAAAGGTCAAAAGCTTTGAAGGGGAGGAAAAAAAGATGAATGATGGGATACGTTTGCGTTTCTGTGCAGCCATGACTTCCATCTCCATCTAGAACATATCTGACAAATGGCATTAAGTTACACTGGTTGTAAGAGACACATGGAGGTGACTGCAAATCATTTGTTACCTGTTTCCAGTGGTAAACAGGAAGTAGAGGGAGCCATGCATAGAATGACATCACGTCGGGAAGACAGAAAGATGGAGAAAGAAATATGCAGAACAAAAGCCATAAGTAGGCAAAGGGAGAGAGGAAGGCAGATTAACAGTGAATGTGGAGGGGGGGGGGGGGGGGGCAGACAGAGCTTCCGACTGAGAAGTAGCTGTTGAGGGTACTTATTTAAGGTTCGGCCTCTCAAGAGAATCCCCTGAATGGGAGTAAATACTTGGCAGGTGTTAGGAGGTGGCATTCCCGCACATCAGCGTGCAAATTTGAGTGAAGAGGAGGGTGGCGGCAATACAAGGCAGCTAACGGGTTCACAAGTGGCGGTGCCTCAACAATACAGTACGACCAACAACATGGTTCTACACAGGGTTGGGAAGTTCCTTCATTGCAATCTCAGAGGTACAAATGCAAAGAAGGAATTATAGATATTTGTAGATACACATGAAGCGAGAAGTGTAAGCTCACTGTGCACGAGGGCCGAATGACATGGGTGAAGTTTGCGTCGGATCTTTAACTGCATGCCATTAAAAAACACACAATACTAACATTATTAAAAGATCAGCTTGTCTTCCTATGTGAAACAACGCACTACTATTTATTTTATAGTTCAAGTTGATCAGTATTTTTCATTCACTTGCAGACTTCTTCAGTTTTGGTATCTTTCACAGAAAAAAAAGAAAGAAAAGATAAATCAACTGAATTTTGTCTTTGAAGAAACCGTCACTGTTCATAATTGCGAATAATTACTTGCGTTGTTTAGCACATTTAATTAAAAAATATATACTTAAAATTAAAAACAAAGAATCTGGATGCAAGAAAGAATTTACAGGCCAGAATAGACTTGCATGCACTCTGATTTCGACTGATTTTAATTGGGCTTGGTGTGTTCCTCCTCGAGACTGAGCCCACTGACGACAAAGTCACAAATCTTCTTTGCATAAGAAACACGGCAAGAAGTAAGACTCAGCAATGCTCACTGCCTCTCTAAAGAAAAGATGAACATCCACAGGGGACGGAAGTGTGAATCTCTTTTCATTGTGAGAGAGTGATATTTTAGATGTTCTCTTGCCTCCTGGTGACATCAGATTAAAACCGTGTCAGACAACACGGCATCAAGACTTTGTGGAATCCTTTTCCTATCGATCTGCACTCTTGTTCCCGCTTCCAGCAGCAGCAAGTTCTCAGCTAAGTGTTTTTGTTACTATAAATGGTTGCACATCTGAATGCTGCCGTGTTTTGCTCCCTATCTTGGTATTTCTCGAGCCATTCCATCCTCGTCATGCCTCCCTGTCCTTGTCTTCCCTTTGTATATAAACGCGCTCCATACAAGGTGGCTGTCCACGCCTCTGTGACTTAGTGAGTGGCAGTGACGAGTGACAGCTCCTCTCACTTTCCGTGTTTTTTTGTGAGCGTGCATGAGCAGTTGTTACAGAGGAAGACTATGTGTGTGTGTGTGTGTGTGTGTGTAAATTCTGGCCTCTGCCTCCTTTAATATGTCTGACTGTCTCACAACAATAGGACACCCCTCACAATGCACAAATAGAAACCCTATGCCTGATGTGGTGGAGAAGAAAGACTTACGTCCACAAGTGTCTTTAACACTTTAGTAAGTGTCCATAAATCTATTCCTTCAGCTTCTTGAAGATGAGATCATCTTGATTGTCTCGTCTTCAGGCACTTACCTGAAATACATGTCGCAGGTTATGCTATCCCAGCTGGCTACGGGCACACCCTGGACGAGTCGCCAGTTCATCACAAGGCCACTGATAGACAGTTGAATATCTATGTTAATACTCACACCTACGTACAATTTAGAGTGACCAGTTCACCTAAATTGCATGTTTTTTTGGAGGTAGGAGGAAGCCGGAGAATCGGGAGAGAACCCACGCAGACACGGGGAGAACATACAAATGTCGCAGAGAAAGTTCCCAGGTGGAATCAAACCCGGAACCTTCAGGATGTGATGCAACAGCACAACCCTCTATGCCACGGTGTTGCATAACATTTAGAAAAAAGAGTAAAAAATGTCAATCTGGAGGTGTTTTTCTTGGATCATCCATATGATGTGCCCATGCATAACTATCTCTCACTCTCTCTCTGTGAGTGTGTGTGTGTGTGAGAGAGAGAGAGAAAGAGAGATAATGTGCTTAATTTTCATTGCCTAAGGCCAGAAAGTACCAAGAATAGTGGGCAGCTCTCTGTACTGCCATCTCATCCATCTTCATCAGAGTCATCGTCTCAGACAGCTGTTTCAGCCCAACACTCACAGAAGACTCACCTACCGGCTTTTTCAATAAACAGACACACACAAGCGCACCTCCACACACACACACACGGAAAGGCACAGGAAAGTGATTTGTTCTGCAGTTCCATGCAACATCCTCGTTTTACCAGCAGTCCTCCTCACCTCATCCCGGCTCTCCTGGTGTGTGTGTGTGTGAGCATTAGCGGGCTGCAGCATGTTGAACCAGAAGCCCTTTTGGCACACGTTCACATTATCAGAATGACAAACTCAAATCTGATTGTTTTTTTCTTTTTCTTTTTTTGTGTGTGTAAATGTGGAATGAATGAATCAGATGTTTTCAAGACTATCAGATAAGAATCACGCTCATATGATCTTCAACCAGATACAGCTCAGATTTGTTTTATTTTTGTTGTGCAAAAATCCAAATGGCCACACTCTTGATGCATTCACAGACTGATCAGTTATAATTATTGCTATTCACCTGCATCCAGTAGCCTCATTTCAAAATAAATGCTGGGGTCTCAGAGACAAAGTAAGCATTTGTGTCTTTACAACAGAAACGTGCAACTCCTCATTTAATGTTGTTTTTCACCACAGCTGTATCACTAGGCGCACAAATCTCAGACATATATATGTACAATCTGGGGCCTCTGCTTCCACTGTATCTCATGCATGCTTTATTACTGTCTGCGTGTTGCAGATGCTACAAAAACAAATTATCCTAGACAATCAGGTTACACAATATGAGTAAATGAATGTACCAAAATCAATTTGGAGCTAATGTATTTATGTGTGCATGTGTCTTCTGATAGACTGTGATGGAGAGTAAGCAAATGTTCTACTGTTGCATTAGGCTTGGTGTTGAAAAAAGCGATTGCATTAAGCATAAAGAGAATCAGTGGATTAAAGCCCTGCAGCCAGACAGGAAGACTGGGATTAAGCATCACTTTAATAGTGGACAGATGAGGGACATTTCAAAAATACTCAACAAATGTGGCAAATCTCAAAAATCTACTGTGGAATTTCCCTATTTTTGGTAGTTCAGCAAGCAAAACGTCAAGATGAAAACATTTCAAAAGTCTAAATGTGACCCCAGTGGAGCTGATTATGACATATATGGATGTGAGCAGCAGCTCCTTATTCTTTATTTCTCTGTCACAACCATATATTCAAATTAGAGAGTGACTCGGACTCGTAGTCTGCATTATGGCTATGCAAAAAACAGAACATAAACCTGTCAGATTGACTTTCTTCCTTTGGAAGGCTGAAGTTTTGGTTTGCCGTAGCAGCTGATGGCCGCTCCTCCACATAGACTGCTTGAGTTAGCAATGCGGACAGCTGACTCATTTTGTAATTCTGGTCATTTATTTTTTTAATAAATCTCTACAGCAGGTGAATTTTACGAGTTATCTAATCATCCATTTCTCCATGTTTTTTTGTTTTTAATAACTGCATGCAAACCATGTCCAGCTGCAAACTTAAACCATGAAAATGCTCCAGTTTGGCGAGTTATGAACAGAGATGATTTCCCTCACCTGTGTGCATTTTTTTAACAAGGACACAAGAAGGGGGTTTTCTTAGTTTCACAAATGTAAACATGAAATGGAATTTAAAAATACATGTTTTTGATTGTCTTGTTTCAGATTGCACCTAATGATTTATTATCTCCTTCTGAAGGTGACTGCATGCAGCTAGCTCCTTGAGTGTGATGATTGTGGAGTGGTGTAATTCTACCAACATGCTTGGAATGACATCACAAAGGACATTATGCATTTGCTTTTTGTTGTGTAGAGAAAGCAAAAGTGAATACCTCAATGAAAGAAGAAAAAAACAGCTGGTTTTATTTGACCCATGTGTTTGCAGGGCTTTAACATTTAGGTGTACATTTTCTAATTAGATCACCTCTTGCAGAGTTGCAATAAATCTTTATTTCACACAGGCGTGTCTCTTCTACTAGACATAAGCTTAAAGGAAAAAGCAAGAATCTTCCTGAAGGCTTCTTAAAAGGAAGACCTTCTGCTCACTTATGTTGATCTCCAAAATGCACAACAGCCGAGGGGGGGAGGGATCAAGAAACATTATCATCTGGATAAAAGACTAAACCTCTGGAATCAAGGCTTATCGTGCACCAAACCAGTAAAATGCAGTCTAACCACTTCTGTATATCAGAAAGACAGAGTACAGTGTCAACTAGAACATTCAAAGTGTGAAATCAGAGACCCAGAGGAGAGATTATGTTTTCCAGCATGTACTCTCCACCCTTCTAGCCATCTTTCTTTATTCATCAAGCGTAGAACACGGAATGTAGTTCTCCCAAAAGTACCAAGACTGAGCAAGGGCATGGAGAAACATCCAAAAATACCTTAGTAGAAGAGGCGTGAGTTTGCGCCCTTGCAGCACTTGAATGTTCCAAGTCAAACACTTCATCGGCAAATGAAATGCTTATGTAAGCGCAGTACAGAACGGGCCTGAACTTAAAGAAGTATCCAATTCTCTTAGGGACAAAGGAAGGGATTTGTCAAAGAACAGTAGAACTGCAGTACGAATGAACGACTGCCGAAGTCACCCAAAGTCATCCCCAGCAACAAAGCCTCATTTACACGTCTTCACTGGAGTGATGCGACTCAAGGGAGCATATTAGGAAGCTCTAAATACAATGGTCGACTGCACCATTCATCGTTTAACGTCAGAATGCTGAAATCAATCATCCTCTCTCGTCTCATTAAAGTCAGTCAAGAGACATCATAGAATATTAGACAGATGACAAACGGACAGACAGACAGACAGACACAGCACAACATCCTTTGGCAAGGATGTCAGGCAATCTTATTGCTTTCTGTATTTACCAGCAGTAATAATCCTGAAGTAGTTCTTTTTAATGATCTAATAATGAACATTTTGACGAGTGTAAATTATTTGCCTTTTATTTTGATATTATTATAGGAGTATTTATGTTGTTGTTTTGTTCATAATTATTATGTAATGATGCGAGAAAGGTTTTGCAAAATATAAGCAAAGTATACATAATTACACTTCACAAATGTTAACTAAATGTTAGCATGTTTAATAGATTTTCTATCATTCAGTTTGTGCACTTCCAGTGTTACAGCAATTATTTGGAGGCATTCATTTAACACACATTATGGCACCAGGCATTGAAACTAGAGCGGTCAGAGATTGAGGGAGACAGAGAGACAAAATAAATTGAAAAACGAGAGAATTAGACCCTTTGAGAAATAAGAGGAATGCATTTTGAGCCACAAAGAGAAACGGGAGGACGGAGGAGATGAAAATCAGGTGCAGCACTTTGAGGAGCATAAATTATACATTATGTATGCTGCTCACATAATGAGCATTGAGTATGTACTTTATGGTATTGAGGAGTGAGAGAGAATAAAAGTGCATATCGAGAAACAAAAAGGGGGAGAGAGAGAGAGAGAGAGAGAATGAGTAAAGACCACATCCGCAAAATGGCATGCATACTTTGCTTGGATTCTGATCACAAACCAATTATCGGACGACTCTTAAGAGGAAACCAATACACACACACACACACACACACACAAGTCGTAAATCTCCTTCAGCATCTAATTGAAGAGCTTAGATGCTATCCTGTTACATCCCAGCCAATTTCAGCCTATATCCAAAAGTAATGCCTGAGAATTCAGGGGTTGCAGCAACCTCCACACATGCAATGCCGTTCCCTTGGAAACAACTACAAGACGGTCCATAACAACCCAAATAATAAACTCTCTCTATTCACCTTGCCTCTCGCACACCATCAAACATTTTGTCTGCCATTTTCTAACGTCTATATAAAATGTTTCTCATTTTCTCATTTCATGCCGTTATTTTCTTCTTTTTTTATCTTTCAACTGTCTTATTCTTCAAGATAGTCCATAATCAAAAAGGCAAGACCTTCACCACAAAAGAATCCACAACTTTGAAGACTCCCAAACTCTGTTTTGGGTGAAAAGGTCATCTCCAGTGGATTTCATTCATAAAAAAACTTCAATTTTTACATAGTTTGGAAATGGTCATACAGAGTTGAGCAACTCTGCACTGATGCAGCAGCAGCATTTCATACATCGGGGAGAACGTTAAGAGCACTAGACTCACATATCTTACTCATCCAGGGGTGGCTGCCACGCCGAGCTCTCCTGGCAGGACCACCAGATAATTGGAGTCTAAAAATAGGTCCACTATTAAAGATTACCTCGTGCTTGTCACTAAAAGCTCCACTGAGGCAATCAAAATGCCTGTATGTTTAAGAAGGTCCATTTTATTCTACAGGGATGCACTGCATTTACTTTTTTCTGTTTTTTTTTATTTTCATAACTGATCATTTCTTGTTTCTTCTGTCCAATGATAAGTGATAAGTAAACTAATACTTTTAAAGGTTTAAATCCAAAAAAAAGACATTCCTAACAATGTCATTTCTGGACAGCTGTGGGTAGAAAAAAGGGCTTAGACATCCTCAGCAAACATGGATAACTTAATAATTCATAGTTGTGTTGTGTGCACCATGAGTGTGGTGAAGGCGGGATGCAGTTAATGTCCTTCTCTGTGGTTAATGGTGGATCTCAAGCCAACGTTTAAGGCACGTCCAGGTATGCTGCCACGTGCGGGAGTTTCTAGATGCTGTGTGTTTTAAGTCATTGAAAGTAAATTGACTTTGTATTATCAACTCTATATATTGACTCTAGTTTAGTTATCTGATGGTAACATCAAATTTTACATATCTTGTACATATTTTTAATTTTGTGTGTCTTACATGAATGGATGTGCAAGAATAATTTTGATGTTCAACTGTTGCACTGAGTCTCAAACTAGTATTTATAAAGTGGATTTTTTTGTTGTTGTTGTTGTTGAGGTCATTTCCCAGTTGTTTTCATTGTGGAAAGCCCGCCCTCCGCACACCCCACACCTGTCTGATTAGAAAAAAAGTCTGGCCCTTGGACAAATGGAGTCAATGACCCCTGCCATATGTGTTTCGCTGAGCATGGTCCCCTGCGCTTCACAACAGGTTCAATTTAATCTGCACACACAACCTGGGAAAAAAGGAATCAAATGACCAATTAGGGTAATGTTTGCACCCTAATGCTCTTATTTGCATGCTGGAATAACAAAGGTTACAATACCCTTGATACCACACACACACACACACACACACACGCACACACTTCGACATAGCAGAGTAGCATTTGTTTACCCAACAGTTTAGTTTACCTTTCAGACATCCTCTTCACTCCTCCATGTCCGCTAAATGTCTCAGAAGCAGGTTAGTAATAATACTTAAAAAGCTAAAAATAAAAATCTGACCTGAATACCAGCATTCAGTTTTTACAGATTAGAAACAGATTGTTTTTTAAAAAAAAGAGTTTCCATTAAAAGTAAATAGGAAAATTCAGATTCTTTTTTTTTTGATCCAGGCAATCTGGATCACTCTCAACATTTAATGGGATCAGAGATAAACCAAGACCCATCTTCAGATGTTTTTTCATCAAGATCCCTCCAGCCGTTTTTCCGTAACCCTGCTAAGAAACAGACAGACAGACAGCATAGCATCAAAACCATAGCCTCCTTGGCGGAGGTATTTTTTTTAGATGTAAATTATAAACTGCCTTGCTTAAAAAAAACACCATTCCTAATTATGGGTTACTGGTGAGGTTCTGTTGGCATTCACTGTTGCAAAGTAATCAAGTTTTGGGGGAAAAAAAAATATCTTATTTCACAGTTTTAGTTACAAGTAAAAAAAAAGCCATGACATTTTTCCATTTTCCAGTGAGATATACAATTTATATCTACACAATTTATGAGTTAAGCCAGTACATATGAGTGGAGCTAAGCTTTCAGACAGACCTGTAATGAGGGCAAAGAGGCGTACAAATCCATCACCGTCATGGCCAATTGTATGATTACTATTGATGCTGCTCATCAGGGATCTCATTGCCTCACTGAGAATGATTGGTTCTGTTAGGGTGGGAGTTCCACGGATGTGACTAAAGCCTCCTGTTAAATTGTGTGTGTGTGTGTGTGTTGGAGTATGTGGGAGGAAGATGGGAATGGGGAGTGTTGGTGGGGTTGTCTTGTGATTAATACTCCTATTTTGTTGCTGCCTCTCCCTCCTCAGCCATTTCTCAGCCCAAGGTTAGTTTGGAAAATCTTGTGTTATTCTGTAAGAATACTGGAACCATAATGCACCACGGCAAAATACTTAATTGTTGCTATTAAATAAACAACGTTGCGATTTTTTAGTGCCCACGCAAGATTTAAAACATTTAGTATGGTTAAATGGTGCCAATCAATTTATGCAGAAACCTTAAAAATCAGACAAAAAATAAATTTACATTGTTGTGTTACATCAATGAACCTTATTATCTGTGTGATTGTGGACTTAAGTGTGTAACCAAAAGTGAAGCGGTGGCTTAGGGGAAATTACCTACATACTTGCAGATAAATAAAACAAAATTCTCGATATGGTGAAAATAATTTTCTCATATTGCCTATTGATCATCAATAAAAGCCTTGCATTACAACAACAACAACAACAACAACATCAATGCACAAGTGCTGATTGACAAACGCACGCTACCTCATAACGATCTGAGTGGGACCTGGGGCACGCCCCCTCCCCTGGTCTGGCTTTTGGCTGACCCACGTCTGTGTTAATCTCCCTGACAATCTCAAAATCAGATGTTAAATAAAATAACAATAATAAAGGTGCAAATCTAATTACAGTATCAAATACAATTCTGGCACTGGTATTTCTTACCAGGTTATTAAGTTATCCGTCATCTGTCACATGGGGTTGTGTCCCCCCCCCATCACAATATCATGTAAATTAATGACTCTTCAATCAATTAACACGCTGATTCTTCTCATTCCGTGCTTTAGTTAATCAGAGATAATAAGAATAATTAAAAAGCGCAATCCACAACTGACAGAAAGGACATTTACATGTCCCCTCCCGACTGGATTTGCGCTTTTCTCAGTGTAATCAAATGAAGATGTCTCCCTAAACGCTCCATCTGGTGCTTAAATCCTCAAAACTTATTGTTAGCCAGTCTCAAGTGTTTTCCCAGCACAAATACTTTTGCAACTCCTGACTCCGTGCCATGTCATGCTCAATTACACAATAAAATGAAGAGGAGTATATTTTTCAGTTTTCAATGTGTTTATCCCTCGCTTGTTTCTACCCTTCTGCACCACATCCTCATTATCTCTATATTTCCGCCAGATGACAATTTGATTATGAAAAACCGTAGAGAAGACATGAGGCTGGGAAAAATATATTTTAATAGCTGAGGTTTTGGCAGGCAGCATGTTGCATGGCTATTTTCACATTTTGTTTACATTTTTGACATTATGAAGAACACTTGCTGACTTAAATGAAATTGTTCGTGACAATCAGGGCTAATTTCCATGTTTGAACCGAATTCTCCATATGCACTCAATCTTTTCTTTTTTTAAACACACATGAAATACACACACAAAAGGCCTGTAGACATTAAATGGGAATCAGAAATACACTGAGAAATAATTTGGAAGATACACATTTTAATTGTGGGTGCCGCACACATGCATACAATCACAAACATCAGCACACACACACACATACATACACACTATGCATAGGAGAATGTAAATGAGCAGATCATATAATAAACACTAAGAGATTGGAGGTGTCATTAATCTTTCAGGAGATGAGCTGTAGTAATTAATGTTGCTGACACAAGGCGGACTCCCATAGGGAGCAGTGTGACAGAGTTAGACAGGGGAACAGCAAGCCTCTCTGCCCATGCCCAATACCCTCTCAGCGGGGTACCGAGGAGAACCTTCACCGTCTGGCAACACTGCTGACGCACTGCCTCTGCTCACCCTGACATCTTCACAGTATTCAAATTCTGCAACCCTTTTTTAATAACTTGTTTTCTGCCATTTTCCCTCGACTCCTGTGAACTACTCAGGTTATGAAAAACAGCAACAGCTTAACACAAACGATACTTAAATACATAGGAGTGTCAAATTATTGCGTTAAGGTCGAAGCTAAATGTTGCAGGCAGCACTTAGGACTCGTCGCAGATACGGCAGAATGTAAATGGCTCGGACTGCATTTGTTCAAATCTGTTAAAAACAATAAATTACTTTATAAAGATACTTTTTGTTATATATATAAAGTATATATCAATATTTTGATCTGCCACAATAATGTAAGCGATATTTCAGTGAGTTAAAAAAAAAGAGATTAATTAATTACAGATCATAGTTAATCGCTAATATATTTTAATTGCTTGACAGCAATACTTATACATTATGAGACAACAAATTAGCACAAACAAGTAAACATCCAGCGATACTTGAAAAAGGACAAATTAAAGATACACAAATTGCATCCGGAAGCAGTATACAATAGGAATATACTGTATTAGTTTTCATTTCTTCCTTCACTTGACCACTGAAAATGTATTTTCCACCTGATCATCTCCTTGCTTCCTCTGTGCCTCTATAAAATACCTTCACTCAGCCAAGTGCTTTTGACACGAATGCACTCACAAGGCCGACCGCACGTTTCCCTGTTTGCTCACCAACATCGGCTTTATCTGGTGGGATAAATCACCCGGCCTCCCAGCGGCAGTTCATTTTGGAAGGAAATAAAATGAAAGGAGAGATGTATCCTGAGAATAGAAAGATCACAGGAATTTCCGTGTCCAAAATGTTAGAAAAGAATATGGCATATTGCAAATTTGCATGTGCGTTTTATTCCATGCTTTAATATAACATGTATTTTGTGTTCAGTGACCAAAGTTTATTTACTGAAGTTGTTTTGTAAATACTTATCATCTATTGTGAAAGAAATCTTGGATTTAAAGCTCCGAATCTGTTCTCTGAATTGTCTGACTAAAAAAATTATCAATAAAATTGTGATAGCTCCTTAATAGTTAGACTCTAATTGGTTTCTTTACTCTAACTGTAAAGTAAAGAAAGTAAAGAAACCAATTCTGGATCAAATAAGTATTTAAATCACCTCCTCTTCTAAGAATGGATATATTACAATCAGAAAATATTTATATTTCATCATTATTGATTTTAATGTGGCAGCACGGTGGTGCAGTGGTAAGCGCTGTTGCCTCACAGCAAGAAGGTCACAGGTTAAAATCCAGCCTGTGACCTTTCTGTGAGGAGTTTGCATCTTCTCCCCGTGTCTACGTGGGTTCTCTCCGGGTTCTCCAGCTTCCTCCCACCACCGAAAAGATGCAACGTAGGTGAATTGGTTACACTAAATTGTCCATAGTGTGTGCGTGGATGATTGCCTGTCTGTGTGTGGCTCTGCAATGAACTGGCGGCTTGTCCAGGGTGTATCCCGCCTCCTGCCATAGACTGCTGGGGTAGCCTCCTGCACCACCCGCAAGCCGGTAACGGACAGTGGTTGGAAAATGAATGATTTCACTATCACTTATTTAATTTAGCATTTGCTTTCTTTGTTTGATATAGATCTCAATGAATGAATGAATCAATAAATCAACCATCATTTAACCATATTTTATATGAAAGGCAATTTAAGGACAGAAGAAAACATGTCGTGCCCACAACTGAGTAATAATCAGAGCGTCTCTTCTGGCCACCGCTGACTATAATAATAATTCCAAAATAAAATCAGATAAACACTGGTTTCACTGGACGCTTGTGACTGACATGTGGAATCTGGGTGACTGGCTTGTTATTTAGTGGATAAATGCACACAGCGGCAGCGCAGCATCAAACGTGCCTGCTGGAGTCCACTCAAACAGAGGAAATCATCTGCATGTTTTTACTGGCACTACTGTGTGTTGATTGGCAAATGTTTTCCTTGAGTTATTCAGTCATGTTTGCTTGTCAGAGCAGAAATTGTAATTTCTTTTCTGTTGTTTTTGTATCATCAGACTCAGCACAACAAAAACATTCTGGCTTTGTGTAGGTGCGCTCCTGTTGAACATTTCCAATTCCCACAGCTTGAGCTACACTTCACAAAGACTGTCGCACTTGACGAATTAAGGTGTGTGTCTTGTGTGGGTTTTTTTTTTTTTTGAATAAGGAGGATTGATTGCATTAATTGCTTCCTCATGATCCGAAATAGTATGTTGATGTTACTCTTCATCACACCTGCAGCTTGCTCTGAAGGCTGCTTTGGGAAGCCTGATTGGCATCGACACAGGTTCTTCTTCTGTGTATGGAAAACAATTTATTTCAACATCTCAATGATCTTACTAAAGCTTCATTAAGCCTCTATGGGACAGAGAGAGAGAGAGAGAGATTGTTCAAATTGTTCTGATGGGGCTGCATCGTTGATAATATGCCTCGTGCACATGCAATTAAACTACAGTTTTTTACGCAAATTAAATTTGGTGTAAACAAATGTTTAAAAAGATCATGCTGAAGAAGAAAGAAATGATAGAAGTTATTGGTATTGAAACATGTTTTGATCTCAATAAATGACTCAATTTGACACGGAAATAAGCCAGAAAAATGCACAGAATGAAACGAGCCAGTCAGACTAGTCTTCTTATCTAAGCTGAAACAAGCTTCTTATCCAACGATATAGAAATAAAAAATAAATATTGCAGTATATAGAAATGCTAAGGACTTCTAAATGAGACTCTGGATTTAGAGAGCGTCACATCACTTGGAGGTCATTCCATTCCACTTGAATGACCCGAGCTTTGGAAGTCGGAGAAACGGCTACGCTGCAGACATTCCGGGAACAAGAATGAAGTGAAACAGTGACTAATAAGAACAGTCCTCCCGTCCCACTAAGCATGTCACAATCCCCCGGCCCCACAGCACTACTTTCATGCTCAGAGGAATCCAATCTATCATAATTATGGATGCCTGCCTATATTGATCACATGTTAGTCAGGCAACACTGAGGGTGAGCAGCGGAATTAAAATAGATGTGTATTGCCAGCCATGAGCTCTGGGACTTCCACTCCAGTTTGGTCGAGCAGCACGCAAATATACGAGCATTTAAGTGTCATTTTGATGGATTCCTTTCCCTTTCTCTCACTCTCTCACTCGTGCATGCAGGCACACCTACAATAAAGAGAATCTCCATGTGCACACAGTGTATTTTCCATGTAGAAATACATTGTTAATCGCAACCGTGTATTAAGCATCTATGCTCTTTCAGCAAAACAAATTCATTTCGCCTACCACTGCTACCGGCCTACTTTCACTTCTCCTTTTTTGACTCAGACACAAGGATGGACAAATTCTGACAGCCTGGGCACATGTGGGGGGGTTCAAGAAAAAGGTTTTTAACATGCTTGTTAAGTGCATTTCAGGACTTCTAATGATGTTAAATGTAGACATTCAATCAGCGCTACATGGCTACAGGCTAAGCAGAGGAACGGACTTTTGTTACATGTCAGGCAAGGGAAACCGGATGTTTTCAAGCAGCAATTTATTTTGTAAATATTACACCTGACACTTTGAGGTCTTGCAATGTAGCTGTTGCAAAATCTTTTGCGCCTTTCCTCGATTCATGGAATCTCACATCCAGTGTAGATCTAGTCCATAATAAATAGAGTATGAATATCATTTTTTTCATATTTTGCTTTCTGTGTGGGAAGGAAAGGTCAGACATGTAGCTAGAGACAAATTAATGATCATGCAACCCAGCCAAAGTCATGAATTATGTAAATATCACACCAAGTTGCCCACTAAGACGCGGATTATGCAGCTTTCCTAAAAGACTACTAGTGTCCCAGACAATAAGGTCGCAAACTATTCTATTACTTTGTCTTTGACCTTTATGAACAGATTAGGTCAAATATATTTTTAATATTCTAGTTAACACATTCTCTTCATCTTCATCTCACATCTGCTCCCATCCATCGTGTCCATCACCACCTTATTTCTCTACTGAAGGTGTTAGCATGACTCCATCACCTTCTGTAGCACAGCTGAAACCTTAATGGGCCCTAATGATAAAAATAAAAAAAAGCTGAGGGGATCGTTTCAAGGTAATGGCAGAAAAATGCAAGAAGAGAGGAGGACAACTGATGCAGTTGGGAAGAAGAGGTGAGAAAACACCTCGGAGGAGAAGAACGGCTGTAAGAGAATGTGTTGATAGGATTAAAGTGAATCTGAATCAGGGAATGAAATAGAGGGATGGGAGGCGATGGGAGTGAAGGGAATTGGTGTAAGTTTGGGTGAGAGATGCTGTAATTGGTGCAGCAAAGACAAATTGAAACAGACAGGGTGACTGAGAGCGGATGATAAAGAGATGCCGTAGATATCAGAGATACAAGAAGACGTCCAACGCAAGTGAATGACCCGTGAAACGATGCGAAGGAAAAAAGTCTTTTTTTTTTTTTTTTACAGCTCAGACATGTTCAGCTTCACCTTCCTCAAAAACAATCGCAGTCATTAGTTAATGTGTTACCATCCAAACAAGCTGATAGGCAACAGCCAGCTGGCCAGCAACAGCAGGATCATTACAGGCAGCCTTCCCCACAGCAGCATATTGATGACTGAAGGAGGCAGGCAGAGTGTAATTACAGCAGGTGTAAGCGCTGATCACATGCAAGCAAGGCACGCCCAGCCCCAACCGCGTGCACAACTGACAAAAGTCACGGTCAAAATAAACAGATTAGTGTTTTCAACATCTCCAAGATTACAGCTCTGCAGAAAAAATGGCGAGAAAGATAGTGAAAAACAGAGATGAGAGGGAAGGAATAAACAAGTGCTTGTTTTTCTGTCCATCTTTCTTCTCCCCTCCAGCAGTGGACAGTGGCTCGTCCGGTATGGGAGTCACACACAGGCAGGGAAAAAAGAATAAGTGCCTATTTTTTTTGTTGAAATTGCTAGTTGGTGGGGGTAAGTGCTCTGCTGCAGTGTGGTAAACTCACCCAAAAATGTACAACTTGGAATGATGAAAAAAAAAATTACAATGGGGGGCCTGAAAATGAGAAAAAATAAATAGGAGAGAAAATGATTGACAAAGGTAAAGAATGAGGAGTGGATGAAGAAAAAAAGAAAAAAAAGCTGCAAATGTAGCGCTCGGTCTCTTCTCTCCAGGTAAAGCAGACTCAATGTGGGTCATTTAAATACAGAGCGGCTTGTCTGAAAGGTTCAGCAGGAGTGGAGTAAAGATGATGCTGCTAGATGATCTAAAAACTACCCGGCATAGTCACACCCTTCAACACACATGGTGAAAAAAAAAACAGCAGGGGGGGGTTGGGGGGGCAGGCACAAAAAAAAGGCACCTGACAAATTCAATTTGTGAGGGGCTAAAGCCAGTGCATGCAGACAGGCCTGCATTAGTATTACTCATATGATAGAGCAGCTCATCCATCACACACACACACACACATAGTTGAAAATATAGAGAAGAGATGATGAGAGGGAGGGGGGGTGGGGGGGGGGGGGCAGGACAAGAATAGAGGTGAGAACTCCGCAGCTAAACAGCATCTGCTTGCCTCTAATCTGTCTCGTGGTCTTATTGAACCATCTTTGTGCTGTAAATGTGGAAATGCGTGAGTCTGTGTCCCAGTGACGAAGTGTGTTCATTACCGCCGACCTCAGGGGGGGTGCAGATTATTAGAGCCATTGTTTTGTGAAGGACAAAGCCGAAGGTTGCAATCCAGTCCGCCTCCACCTTCGTATCCCTTCTGGGGAAGACGGTGACGTATGAAGCACGGAAGGTTGTAGTCTGAAATACATTTTACTCTATATTGCAATTTAGGTCACCAATCTCTCAACAGGCTTTCATTTCTATTTTTCTCTCGCTCCTCTCTATGATATGTCTTACTCTGGCTACAATGAGGAAATGCATCCATCCATCCATCCACAAAAAAGATTGAAAATAAAGATCAAGAAATACCAGAATTCGAGAAGTGTGTCATGGGAGGGGGTAAGAAGGACAACAAAATATACGGTGGGTATATCTGGAGACACCTGAACAAGCAGTGCTGAGGGACACGTGGGGAATAAAGGTGTCACACAGGCAGCACCAATGCTAAGCGAGCACCACAGCTACATCCTACAAGAACCAGCCGGCATCACAGAGACGGATATCCGATAAGCCTCAGGCATGAAGAGCAAGACAGGACCAGGGCCCGACACGAGCCACAACTACCGGCTGTAAAAGCAAACAGCCCTCCGTGGCCGCGAAGTCACACAATCACAGGCCATTTTCAGGAAGGACCGACACAATGGAGCAACCCCTTTAAACTAATGGCTGATAGGCTGCTTCTGCTCAACATGGAGGCTCCTCTCAGACAGTCAGATGGAGGCCTCCACACATCCATCGCCTCTGAAGATGCTGGAAGTGACACGGCTTCTTCGGGAAGAAGAACTCGGATGAACGGGCGTCTGACTGCTGATCCTTAAAAGTGGGATTATATCATTCAGCAAATATTGGCCATGCTCCTAATTCTGATTCCATCAATGCAACAGCCAAACACGGAGGATGTGTGAGGAGCAACTGTGAACAGGCACTTGATGCTCTATCAAATACTAACAACCTGTGAAGTATAAATGAAGACGCCTGTTTTACATGAAGGCCTGGTGCGCCCTGCATCTGGGACAAAGGGATGTTGGTATATTTGTGTTTTCTTTCTTTTACATCCTCTCTTCGGTTCCACTCCCGTGATGATAAATGCTATCGTCATAGCGACCTCCGCTCCACTTCACAGCGGCGACTGAGCAAAAAGCTAGTCACGTGTGCACCCTCGGGGGGCGTGCGCCCCTCCATTTGCGTTCGTGCAGGCATTCATCTGTGTCTCCACGCATCTATTTCTTTCCAACCCTTTCCTCGTTTAAGATATGGCGCCCCTCCTGTGTGTGATTTGTTTCCCCCCTCCCACCTAATACATTTTACTCTCTGTTGGGCAGATCATATCTTTGGGAAATCTTTATCACTATTTCAACTCACTTTAACTACAACTGATTAATCATTGTTTCAATCAGGTAGGAGAAAAGTAAACACAACGTGCCACTATGCTTTCCTACACTGTGTGCTCTTGTGATTCTGCCGCATATACCCAAACACACACACACACACACACACACACACACACATTTCAATGGGTGATTGCTTAGACACCCAAAAGTCAAGGTCAGTCTCAAAGTTCAAAAACCATCACTTTGTTTCTAAACCAGTCTTCAAATGAATCCTGATGGAAGTCGCTAATGCAATCAGCCTTTTAACCCCAATCCCAACCCTCCATTCTGCAGGCAGGACAACGTGGGCTATGATGGGGTAAAGGACAGTTACATGCTCCTTGACGATTTATAGGACTGTACAAAGAAAAAAATCAATACAAAAAAAAAAAGTGCACTTGCACATTCACCTTTGTGCTGTGATAGCTGACGAAAATTGCTTGACGTAAGATCATGTTTTTCACCTGTAGCACTTTCCTTAACCCTGACCATTATTTTGCATCAGAGCCTGGTAAGTGATGCTCACAACTGCCAATTTCTGGGTTCTCTGATCTTGAAGTGTCAGGATGCTTTGCAAGATGGAGCACACGCTGCACAGAGGTTAAACACACACACACGTACACACACACGCAAACACACAGCCATGCAGGTCTGCCTGCTCTGTGTCAGAGCTATGTTTGAAAGGAGTGTTTATTGGCGCTCTCTTGGTCCCGCAGTAAATCCTCCCTAGAGAGTGCCTGCCCCCTTTGGGTCAAACTCATAACGGCGCTGTGTTTGATCTGAGGTCTGTGCAAAAGAATAAAAAAATAAAAGCACTGCTTATGCGGCCGTGTTGATATCAGGACGCTTCTCGGGTATATGATAAAAACAAAAACTCTCCAGAGCTGGGATTTAAATATGTGGCAGAGGAGGTAATTAAAATGAAATTTGTCTGGCTCAGTTGGAGTCTTATCAGATATGAACACACTGGCACTCGCAGGATGGAGAAACACAATGGCACACGGAAATTCTACTTTGAAACGACGCCAGTACGAAAACATCAAGTGAAGCGCCATCCTGCAGATCAGCTGGCCCAAACCGACGAGCCTTGGCCAACCGCCTCGCTGGATTGTCAGATCATCTGAAATGCTTCAGCGTCTATTTAATGTATGTTTCTGCTTAAAGAGACAAGGCTAAAACAAAACAGCCTCTTCATTGTATGCTTTGCTGTGTGTGTTTCTCATGAATGTAGTAGTGTGCCGGCGGCGCCCATCGCAGCCCAGAAAGGAGGGCTGAATCTTGCGGTGTTTCTCAAGTCTATACTTTAACTGTGGTTCAGCCCCCAGACCACAGTTCACTCCCTGCTCCCTTTTTACAACTACCAAAAATCTGTACGTCTCTCGAGCAATACATCTGGAGACAGAAGCTCTGCGTCCCTCCCTCTCTGCTCGGGTACACAGTCACTTTATATCCAAAGATACAGACTCATAATTATTTTACACGAGAACAGCCAAGCCTAATAACCCCTGGAATAAAAATTGAAGCCAGCCAAAGCAATTTAAAAGCTATTGAAGTAAACTCGTAAAGTCTAATAATTGCACATGTACAAAATGGTGCACGAAGCTCTAAATCCATGCCTCTCTGCTCTTAACATTTTGTATCCGTGAAGCAAATGCTTTATATAGTCACCGCTTCATTGGAACATCCTTGTTTTATCAGCGTTTATACAGTATACAGCAAAGCCTCGTGCGTGTTTGTGTGTGCGACTGACTGTCTGCTCTGGGGTTAAAATATGAGACAGACACAGGACAATGACTTCCTGCCACATGTCGTGACTCAGCGATGAAGGTTTGAGAAGTCGTTACTTCAGGTACACGTGCGCATGGGAGTCGGCCGTGACGTGATCCTCCTCACAGACACGTGGCAGTGAAGAATGGAACAACAAAATACGGATTCCTAATTTACATCTTCATTTCAGTGTAACACGCTACATTTAACACACTGACTTTAAGTTGCATATTGGCATTATGAATCATCGGTTTTCCATCAGCTCTGAGACAGTCACAGCTAAATTAACCCTTTCTTGCCAAACGAAAAAGCTGATAGATACAATCCAACACATGCATCTGCATTTTCCATTAAAAAGATTCCGGATTTTGCAAAAGTTACATAAATTCTATATATATATAATTATTTTTTGACAAATTTGTTCCATTAAGACCTTATTTTCCAAAAATTTGAGTGTTCTGACGATTATTTCATGGGGCGGGCTTTAAATGGTGAAAAGCAAAGTCCCCTTTTTTTTCAAAGCTGAAACTGGTGCCTTAGTTTTTGCTTATACAGTCACAGATTTGGGTCTATTTGATGTGTGTCTTGGTGCTTTGGCAGAGCCTAGAAGAGCCGACCGCTCCGGGTGCTTCGATCTTTCCAATAACCTGGGGGTTGTGTGTGTTTGTTCAGCGTTTTCCTGTGTGTGTGTGTGTGTGTGTTTATATTCCCGATCTATGTGGCATCTAAAGAGATGTGACAGATCGCCGTCTGAAAAGGGAGCGCAGGCTAGTCCTGAGCCACTGTGGGGGGTTGCTTACGCCCCAAATTACGAAACATCCCATAAGATGGAGACTGGAAGCATGGACTCTGGCACGGAGGGTGATGAGATTTGACAGCTTTCAAGTTTGTTTGTTTTTTGGGATGATTATATCTGTTGTGATCATTAAAAAAAACAAGAACATGTGCAGCCCTGCTATTTAGCCTTTCATTGGCCTGATTGCATTTTCTATGGTCTGTGTAAATATGACTAAACTGCCTATAAAGGCAAAGAGCCAAGCAAATACAGATGTCCCTCTGTCTTTGGGCAGAAGATAGAGAAGGGAAATGTAAAGCTTTTAAAGTTTCACATTTTCTTTCTGTATTTTCTGGACCTAATCTAAATACAGACACTGCCCAGCCAAAGAAAGTCCCACACTAATTTATCGGACTAGCTTAAATGCATTTGTTTACCGCCGCGCTGTTTTAAAAAGCTTATGCAATGTCACAACATTTATTTCTATCAAAAGACAAATTTATTTTCACCGAGATCGTTTATTGATGAACATGATCAATGATTCACCCGAACCACTCTGTCACTATTTGAGCTTTTTTGAATCCCAGGATTGTCTCGGCATATTCTCAAGCCATCAGGCTGTGATAAATACAATGATAAATGTTCAAATGAATTCAAATCTGACTCGGCCACGTGTAGAACATCATGCAATCTGCATTTGTAAATAAATAAAGTGTTTTATGGAAAGCTGCTCAAAACAATTTCGATGTGAGCTGTTGAGAAAAAGCAGATCCTTCTTTATGACCTTTCAATTCTTTGAATCGTCTGTTCTTTTATGAACAGCCAAACCAGTTGTTCATGACTCCAACAGCCACATAAAGAAAGAGAAAGCAGAGGGGTGGTCTCCATTCCAAGGGGACACAGTCAGCCCAGCGGAGCAACGGCATGCTAATGCAGACCAGATGCACGTGCATGAGTTCCCTCCACCACAGTGTTTTATTTATAATGGTGCTCAGTGCAAATAAAACTGAAAAAGAGTGCATGATGTGTGACTTGTATTAGTCGGTGGCAGTTAGGAAGCCGATAAAGGTCACCTTGATCTCACTGGAGAAGCTGTTCACTGGCCTTTTGCTCACGCTGTCTCTCTGCTCTCCATCTCATCCCCTTCATTTGCTTCATCTTTAACTTTGTATCCACTATTTATTTGCATCACAAGATCTCCTCCTCTTCCTTTCCTCTCCCTTGAAAGACATATTGTCAATACAATGATTTCTGTGAGTTCTTCTTAAAGATCTGCTACTGCTGCTACTGAGGACAGAGGTTTTCACACACTGCGTGCCACGCCCAATGACAAGAATAAAGATATCTTCTTACTATTTCTTCTTCTCGCATCTTATTTTGGGTTACACAAATGAAATGACATTGAATTAAACCACAGTCGAGCATTTGAAAAAGTTGTAACATCCCAATGTGTTATTGAGCTTCCATCTTTTTCTTGCAATACTATGAGAGAAAGTAATGTAAAAAACACACACACACACACACACACTAAAGAACCAAAAGTTCAATACAGCATTTAATTTGCATGAACATTTATGCATAATCTATTTGAATTAATAAAAAATGATGCTGGGGACAGAGTCGAGCTGAAAGGTCCCTAGGGTGAAAAGAAAGTCCCACCGCTCAGCTTTTAAGATGTAGGGACGTATTTACAAAGAGACACAATAATTGCTTCTGTTTTCAAATACCTAATAGCTGGAATGTATCTAATTTAGCACATAATTCATTTCATACACTTATGCAAATCTAGTTAGAGGCAATTTTCACATTGAAACACCTGAGGCTCAATCATTGCCAGCAGTCTCAAGGCAGCAGGCAGCATGAGACGGCAAATCCCGACTGAACAAACCGTCAGCCAGAAAGACAAGGGAGGATAAGCAATAATAAAAACTCATTATAAAAATGAAAATCAAAAATAATGAAACATTGAAATGGTTTTTATATCAGCATAAATAAGTTTGAGTCAAAGCAAAAGTCAGCATGTGAGGTCAGATTAGAAGAAATCCGTCTTTGAGTTTGTGTCTTTGCTTACATCGTCGACGTCCTGATTAAAAGTTCGGTTTATTTTATGTCCCTGTTCAAAACTTTAGATAACAATAATCTAAAATGTCAAGTTACTGCAAGAAAATGACAGTTTTACAAGGCTTTTTAGCCTTTTGGCCAGAGCTGATTTAATTTGAAGCACGCAGGCAGCTCCATAGCTGGTTCCTGGTTTCCACCACTCACTTAGCTGTTAACCAATATGCACATATTATATTGAAATTAGAACACACAGTCGCTTCAGGTTGGACTAACAACAAACCCCTGGACATTTTTCACATGTACTTCTTGAAGTCATGATTGTGATTTACTATGGCACCCATGGCATGAGCCCATGCAGGAAGCCCAAAGAGCACAAGTTTGGCTCCAAGAGCTAACAAATGGTTTCTTGAAAACACACGAACAAGGAAGGAAATGATGCACCAACTGTTATTTTTTTTTCCTTCTTGCTTTTGGGAAGATAACATTGGCAGTAAGAGGAATGCAGGAATAGCCTCTTAGGGTGCATTTTCTGCAGAGATGTCAAACTGTGTGCTGTAAAATATTGTTTAGTGATCTCCTCTGGTTAACCCATGTTCAAAGAACCAAAATGGATTCTCCAATTTTGAGCGAAAATGTATCTGGGATGCTCTCGGCTAGAAAACCTGCCAGAACAGCTGCACCTTTAAACTTCCTGGCAACGAGCGGATGAACCTGAGTTTGAAATTTTCCACGGTTGTGTTGTGAGAATGATGAAGTGCTGCTTGGCGCTACATGCTTGCCGGCATGAATTTCTTTGAGGAATTAAAAGTTGAACTGCAGAAGTGGATTAAAAGTTTGGAAAACAAGCTTGAAGTGAATGGGTCATTATTGCACAAATAAAAAGTGCGTTCCCATCACTCACATGGCCGTAGCGTCTCAGAGGAGAGAGCATCAGCACAAATTATTGACTCACCTAGAGAGATAGAAATAGTGAGAGAAGAAGGAAAAACATAATGCATTGAATTCCAGTCCATTTCTTATAGTCAATGTTCCTTATAAAATAGACACAGACAGACACAAAGATGATAGATAGATAGATAGATAGATAGATTGGTTACATTTGTCACTGTCAGCTCAAAAACCTGAAGGAGGTTCTGTTTTCTGTTTTTGACTTTTTTGACAACTATCCATTAAAATTGCGTAACATGTAAATGACAAGTCTAACAAGTCCCTCGATATAATAATTTATTTTAAGCCTGGCTCCATTTGCTATTTGAGCTGATCAAGAGCACATGTTAAACGGCTATAGCGAGGGAGAAGAGGTAAGCATGAACGTGGAGAGAGAGTAGCAGGGTAATGAGCCCTGGTCTGAAGGCACACACAAAGTAGAGGCTCATCTCCTTCACTCAGACGATTGCAGAATTAATGAGGCAAAAAGAAGGCGCCTTAAGAAATCTCACTATACCTTTCATGCTACCCGTGAGTTTGCACATTACCTTGGGTCGTTGACATAAAACGTTAGATAGTCAAGCTCACCTCAATGAACAGGGTGCTCTTCAGCGGGTGGAAAATAGTTACTCTTTCAGTGAACACATTAATGCCTCTGGAATTGACTTTATGCCATCATGAGCAAACGGCCAGCCTCAACCAGCCCTGCTGTCGCTGCTGCCGTGCAACAAGCTCAGCTCCGCCTGCAGCGGAAAGATGACCATGCAGGGCCTCCTGAGCTGCACAGCCTGAGATGTGCAGCTGCACTTGCATGCATTATGCTACACTGATGCGTTAATGGATGCGCTGCCGCCCATCAAGATGCCTCTGGAACAGGTGCTGACAAGGTTTAAGTAAGTGTATGTGCTCAAATGGGCTGTTCTCTAGTGTTTCAGCAGGTGTGTTTGTCACATGTGATGCGGCAGAGAGGAAGAGAAGCCAGTGAATGATCGTCTCTGACGAGAGATGGGCAGGAAATGCGCAAATCAGGATCCCGTGATCTTCAATCTCAAAAGCACCATGTCACATTGATGCTCCTAATCCCAACACAAAATGGCAGGAGACATTTACTCGAGTTAGATCCCTTTCATAACCACTGTGCGTGTAAATGTACACACACACACACACACACACACACTTATATAAAGTATTTACTTTACTTTATAATCATGTTTAAATGTAAATAACGAAATTCACAGAAAACAATTATAAACCTTTTTTTTTTAAAACAACTCAGACTGTCATTGTTTGCAAACATTAAAATGCAGGGTTACATGTATTTAGTGAACAACTATTGCCACCAGCACACAGTGGAACCTCGTTCTCGAACAACATATACTGTATATACAGTAATATGTTGTAAAGTAAAGGAATGTTTTAGACAATCAACAAGGCATGCAGCATTGTGTGGGATCTCATGGTCAATTGCATTGACATTTGTATTTCTGCTTCCACTCTCCTTTGAGCAGCTTCACATGGGAGTGGGTGGGAGTGTGGGTGTGGTGAGGAATACATAACAAAAGCACATTATTGAATTAAAAGCTTGAACAGTAAGTAAAAATTGTAGCGGTATATGAGCCGTGCCAAACGGGACATAAAAGCTTTTTTCTGCGACCTTAGACGACTTGCCAAAGAAATGACTGTCATGCCATCAATCCTGATTTATCGACATACACTGAATTGTAATTGTCAGTCGTGATAATAACACATCTAACTCATTGCACGCGTAAGGAAATGCAAGCCCGAAAAGAAAAAACAACAATCCTTGAGACAAATGGCTCTTAAAGATTCATGGCTGTGTTTGGTAGTAATTAAAAATGCCCTCTTTAAAAAAAAGGTTCTCGGCTTTCAGTGACAAATTTATGGCAATTATGCATCTAATTACACAGCAGAAGTTGGTTAATGATTTTCTGATCATTAGAGTTTGTTCAAATGATCAATATTTGGAAATGTCAATAGAAAGCCTGCATATTTTTAAAGCTCATAACAAACTAGTTGCCCCTGGAGACATCCAGAATTCCAGTCGGTTAAATGTCACATTGTCTAATTTTCCACATTTGCTTGTACGCGAGCAAAGTGATAAAGCGAGACATGCTGCAGAGTCACAAATCAACACTCGTTGTTTAATGTCTGCCTCATAATTATCCACGCCCGTTGTCTGAAAGCGGCATTAAATTATACCATTAATCTCAGAGACATTTTCTAGGGCTTTCTAGACTATATATTCAGCCAACCAAACTGATTGTGATGCTTGTGCATGCTGCTTTGTAGAAGTTTAACTCCAATTGGATAGTTGCATTTTCCTTCCATCAGTAACTTTGTGTGCCTGTAAACATCCGCATACTGCATGTTTACACACGCGCACACGAGCCAGGGAACGAACCTGGTATGTTTTACTGTCAGAGCATTATTAGTTTAAATCTCACCATCGGTGGAATCAGCCTGAAACCTCAGCTGCACTCCGATTAACTCTTTCAGCGACCCAAAGACTAAACTCTGTCACCGTACACTCTCTGTAGTTCACCGAGTGGTTCTCTGCTTCGAACCACCAACGCCTCGACCCTTTTGCTCCGACACACTCGCACTGCAAAATAACCAATGCCATGTTTGAAGTCAAAATCAAAATGAGACAGCACAGCGACTGCTTTGCTTGTTTCAATTCATTTTTTCCTCATCAATATGTTCATGTACTGTATATTTTAAGAGTTTTCCATCAGACTCGGGTTGATTGAAACAATTGGAGTAAAAATAGAAACAAATGTCCAGGGTCCTATATTATCCAAAATAAAAATACAGATTTTTGGTTTTCCAATATGAATATCACTGCCCTGTCAACCTCCAGATATGAAGTAAAAAACAAACAAACATCCTCTATCTCTATCTCTGCTTGCTCCACCGAATCAATCTGCAGTTCCATTTGAAAAAAAAAAAACATATCAGGTGATTCAGAGACTTTGTTTCTGAGAGGTTTTAAAAGTTAGTACATATTATTGAACAAAAGTTGTGTGAGAATAGTAAAGTTTAACAACAACATCATAAAGTAAATTAAAGAATCTCCTCTGGAAGGAAGAATCTTTGCCTCTAAGAGTGAAATAATATCTTCACTGTATTTTTTCGGCGAATTGTGCGAGAACGTTTTTATATCCATGAAAATATCCTTGAAGGCTTTGGCATGAGCTTATGTACTTCCACTTGAGAAAATCATACAACATAATGCCGATGACCCCCTTCACTTAGTGATCTGCTTCACCCATTTCTATTCTGATAATATTTGGCTGCAATCAGCATAGTGAACATTTACCATAATGCAATACCAGTAGATGACTTCAGTGACTTTTAATCTTCCTGATTAATATTACACCATGACAACCATGGATACTTAAGTCCTTTCAGAATATCTAATTAAAATGAGTCGCTTATAATAAGATATCATAAATATTATGCCTCGCGCTGACAGTGGTCGAAAGCCTCACCTTGCATACACACAAAAACCCAAACATCTTACAGCAAAAATGAATCTGAGGTGTGAAAATCAGTTAATTCAGATTGTGTCCTAATTCACTGTTGGACTAAACTAATGCATACAAAACTAAACGACCACACACAAACATAAAATACTCGCTCTTGCTCAGACACGGTCAGGCACACACAGTTATAGACTTTTGAACAGGGGTGTTTTGTTACTGATAACAGCTATAATATAGTTCTAATGAGGCACCTGCCAGGCTGTAGCGCTGTTCATTCACTGGTAGATTCAGCTGAACAGCTAGAGTCTCTGCAGCTCAGTGGGAGCTGGGGCTCATGCAGAGAAAGAGAGTGTGAGACAAATTTTTACCTGTCAGATGATACAGATTTAAGAAACAACAATTAGCTGAGATTTAAAAAAAAGTGATTCGCACCAAGGCGTCCTCCAGCACCATGAACTGCATTACCTACCGCCGAGCGCTGCAGGTTGCAAGCATGACGCTCATTCAACAACCAAATAAAACAATACACAAACACGCCTGGGACTCATCTTCACCTGATATCAAAATAAGATCTACATTCAAAGATCCCCTTGGATAATAAACCATTCTACCACGATCCTTTAATCCAAACGCAGCATTTTATACATCTCATTTCCATGATGCGGTGCCATTTTTCATGTGAGCCACACACAAAGCAGTGGAGCAGGTGGGAGGTAGCACAGTCAATAAAAGCATGCAGCAGGTGCAGCCTGTATTTACCTTTTAGATGTAATGAGAGAAACAAAACCACCATATTTTTAGGTTGTGCATAAGGATGCACACCGATTCCACCAATTGCTTGAATGGTATATTATACATTTTTATTTTGTAGCACAATGTGCGCACATTTCACTGCACTTTTCTAGTAACATAAATCACAATTACTTTTATGTTTAAAGTCCGACTTGTCATGAACTGTCCTTATATATATATCTTCGTCAAGGAGTAAATGTGAATGCTTACAATTATTTGTGTGATTGCCAGCAGAATTACACAAGAAATTAATGGATGGCTTTGGTTGAACGGGCGAGCATATCCTGAAGATTATTAGATTTTGGTGAAGACCCAGATCTGGGAATTTTCAAAATTATTCTATAATATTGGAAGGCAGTTTTCATCATTCTTTTAAAAATGTTGAACTTTGCTGCAAAACTTGAAAAAATAATATTTTATTAAAAAGGTACATAAATGAATAGAAACCTCCTCAACCCCGTCCAAATGTGATGGACACGGCAGAGGCTTGATCTGGACACTGTTGTTGCCTTGAAACTGGCTTCTTCAATAACACATTAGAGGCGTTGGTGTAAATACAGCTTTTGCTGTGCACAGGGAACATTTTTGTGTCTATGTGTGTGTCCATGGGGGTGTGTGTGTGTTTTTGTGAAAATGAGCACAAGAAGGAACAGATTTAAAAAGACCATGGTTAGGATGAGTTACACTGCTGTAACCAGAACAGTGAGCTGACAGCAGGTTGCTAAAGAATTGATGAGAAGGGGGGGGACATGTTTCACCTAAGACATTCCCCACTGTGATACACTGTCCTCCATGATGACTTCCTGTCATCAATATCATTACATCCTGCTGTGGCGAGTTGAAAAAGGTATTTGGGCTGTACTCACACCGCCCTGTGTTATGCCAATGCCTCAGAGAGCATGGAGCTGAGAGAGGGGGGATGTGATTGTGAAGCGTACGAGAGGATTTCACAAGGATTGCATGGTGAATTATTCATTTCCAAAAGTTCTCCTTCAGTTTATAAGCCAATTCTAAATGCCTTGCTTGCATCTCTGCCTAAATCTCCTGTTGTTCATGCAATTAACTGAAAGTCCATAAATCCTTTTATTGAGTTTATGCTAATGCTACTTACAGTATTTTTCTGTTTTTCCTCTAGTGCCTACACTGGAAATATAAAGCACACATACGGTAATTCAAATCGCCTACAGGATGTACGTATGCTTCATGGCCACCTTTCACTCACAGGCAACTGTTAAAACATCAAATCAGCAGGTGCTCCATGATGTAGCAAATTATATTTCAATCCACTGGTGAACAGCTATCTGGCCAAACACAGGATGCTCACAAATAAGAAGACCCTTCTGTTTGAAAAGCAATGAGTCAAACTCTAATCTAACCGTTCAGACACAATCTGAATCACTAACAACTAACTCAAATCAACCAACATATAACAATGACTGAGTGTGTCTTCCTGTGATCGGGTCAGAACTAACATATAACAATGGCCGAGTGTGAATTGAAGGTAGTAAATATTTGTCATTAGCAAATGAATTTTGATTTCCTGTTAAGGATTGCAGACCTGCAAATTAACACCAAAGAACTCAAAGTGTCTCCACATCTTATACCTGTCGCCCACAGAATTTAGTAACCATGGAAACAGGGAGATTAGAAGGAAGAAAGTTGGGTGAACAAGGAAGAGTTTGGATGGGTGGGCAGATCAGATTCTTATTATGCAGAATTTGCACAGTATGTTTTTAGCCACACATGAAGCATAAACCTTTGGACAAGATGACGAATGTTACAGCTACAGTAGCCACTCGAACGTATCAGCCAGTTCAGTGTTTCACTTGTCTGTGAATTCTAGGTGGAGAAAGAGCTTAAAAGATCAAATGAAATACACAGACATGATAGCTGTGACATTTAGGACGCCTCCCTGGCGGGGTGTAGGAGACCATGGGGAAGTCCCAGGACATGCTGGAGAGACTGTCTCTCGGCTGGCCTGGGAACGCCTGGGAACGCCTCGGAACCCCCCCGAACATCTTGAGGTGAGCTGGGCGGTGCGTGGATTCTTCTTCGTTTCTCCCCATGTCTGAGTTGGTTGCCTCCTCTTCCTCCCAGTCCAGTTAACATCAATTAGAGGTGAACCTGGGACGCTATATAGGTTTGAGTGTGAATTGTTAGTGGTCTTTCTCTATATGGCCAACTTGTCAAGGGCATGCCCTGATTTTCGCCCAATGTCAGCTGAGACAGGCAATGGCTTAAAAAATGGTGCCTGATCCACCCTCAACTCAAAGCCTCCCCGGCATCTGTTACAGTGTCTGTACTGTTTTATCCCTTCAACTATAGGGTAACTTAGGCTTGTCTAAAATTCTGCTATTTCTCAAGGTCACTCAGAAGGCCAATAGTTCTGATGATGCCACAGCTTGAATCCTCAAGGTCTATTAGAAGTTTAATCATTTAATAGAGTTTTGGAGGTCTCTTCTTAAAGAACAAAACTTCAACTTTCAGAAGATCGTATGCCCAAAATTCAACATAATATAATGGAATATTACAATTACAATAAAGACAACCAGTCGTTTCTTGACTAAAATGGCTTAAGAAGAAATACAAGGTATTGCCGTATATAGTTAGTCGGGGTGTACAGCCTATGTATTTTTACAAATCATCAATTCATCAAATGCTACTTAAGAACTGTTGACCAAATCTCGCTGAACTTTCCATCCCGTTACAAAGTTGCTGTGCATCAGATTATGAAGGATCATCTCCGAATGATCCCTGACTTTGTTCTACAATTCATCTCTTGAATGGCAAACAAAATATGACACTAAATAAGCATTATTATCCAAAGACATATCCAGTGTGATGAATATTTGACTTTTGGGAGTAAACAATCACGCCTCGGATGGTAGCGGAGGCAGAGGGGGGAAGAATGGAACAACTTCTGTATGGCATTCACAAAGGCCCCAACTTAATGGAAGTTTGAATTACCATTTAAATAGGATTTCTTTTGGGGGGGCGTCATAGAGAACGATAGATTACATTGTAAACAATGTCAGAACAGTTTAATGACACATATGAAATGAAAGTACACACCCTGTGCTGTCTTAGCTACTGAGTGATATAAGTGCGCTGAATAAATAAGGAGGTTGCCCGAGGATAAAGGCGACTACGCAGACTTGTTTTGTCTCTAGCAAGGTCTGCACTTTTAATTGACTTCAATAAAAAAAAAACTCAATTACAGCATTCTGGCCACCGGAGGGAGAGAGAGTGAACGATGGAAAGTGAGGGAGTGGGAGAGAGGCGAGTAAGAAGCAAGGGAGGAAGCAGAGGGACGAGTGGATGACGCATGAGAAGGGAATGAAGGAGTTATTGGGTCAGAATGGCACCTCAGGGGGAAATCAGGACAAGCAGACAAGCTTTTATACAGGCCAGCCCGGCTATAGGAATTACACAGAAAGGTGAAAGAAAAAATGAGAGAAGAAAGTTAAATGCTTTGCCGGAATCTTCTTTTTTTTTTTTTTCCCAAAGCATTTTATTCTGATCTATCCTTTCTTATTCCAATGAGGCTGAAAAAGTGATTGAAGATGAGGAGTACCGGAATCAAGTGAAATCAGTAAGCAGTGCCACTCAGCTGAGGTGCTGATTTTGCTTCCAAGGAAGTCAACAGGCCTGACAGAGTCTTGAGGAGAAGGACATCAATAGATATGAAGGGAAAAGAACAAATGGAGGATGCGATGCGAGGAGAAAGAAACAGAGATTCTTAGCAAAGATGAAGCATCCCGAGCAGCAAAAGGTGATACTCTCAGGCTGATAGAGCATGACTGATTACAGGTCTATTGACAGATTAGTGTGTGTGTGTGTGTGGGTGTGGGTGTGTGGGTGTGCAATTGCTATTCATGTAGGTGTCGGACTATAGTGGGTGGAAGCTGCAGTGGAAGCATCAGTCTTTCGGGTGTCCCAAAATATATATAAAAAATATAAAAAATACACATTCTCTGCCAGCCCAGAGCAGTCAATGCAATATTTGTGGACAGTGAGCCAATATATCCGCCGTGTGTTTGTGTGTGTGTGTGTGTGTGTGTGTGTGTGTGTGAATGCATGTGTGTCAACAGCAAGCTGTTGTTCCCATGGTTGTGTGTTATTGATTAGTCATCTCTGTGGGCAATAGTAGCTGTTATCAGGCCTGACATGGAGACAGACGGGGGTGGATGATGCATGGGACAGGAAAACTGTTCAGACGCGAAGATAATGGAGCTACGGACACACGCCAACATACACACATCCACACACACATGCCGCAAAGATGGACGTGTACACACTGGCGCATGCTGCCACAGATCAACACACAATAGACCTGTAACACAATCGAGTGCAAATGTATTGGCACCAATGGATTTGTTTTCAGCACTGTGGACAGTACAGCAAATCTTGAGCGATGTCTGGACAAACTGCATATGGCTGATGATTATCTATTGTAGCGCACGAAAGTAAAGTCAGCCATAACTCACGGAGGTTGAGTGTGGATGACCTCAAGAAGGGCAGTGAATCGACCAAGCGACTCTTGAACGTGAGGACACAACTGAAAATACTGCATGAATGAATGAACGAGTGCCTCCTGTGACGGCCAACCAAACACTTCCCACAAGCGTGACCCGTGTGCTCAGGAGACTGGAGCTTACCTGGAAAGAGAGAGAGAGACAACAGACAGAGAGAAGGAAGAGGATTAGACTCCAATAAACTCACAGTACATAATGCAGAAGAAACTGAGGATTTAAGGCCAGGACTATGGTTGTTGTTGTTTTTTCTCATTTCACACATAGAGCAGACATCTTGCAGACCATGAGGAGATTTAGTGAACTGGACAAGAGGCAGAATGGATTATAATTGTAGCTTTAACACATTTATGCTACCAGATTGTTCACGATGAAGCCTTTACGGGCGCGCAAATCAGGCCGCGATCCACAAATGGAATGTCTACATCCAAGGACAATCTACTGCTTACGGCTGCACTCAAATCAGATGGGAATGGAGAAAAAGAAAGTGGACTTTGATTGGTTAATGAGGGTTTTGTGGAATACAAAGAATGGACTTCATTATACGTCCCATGTTTGAAATGATAGACGTACAACCATGGGAATGCTCTACTCTTATTGTGAAAGAGGCATATTTCTCTGACTTTTTTATTCGAATATAATCCACCACCTGTTGTTAGTCCTTTGGAGAGCTGAGTGAGTCATGTTCATGAGCACGCAGGTAAAAGATTGTCACGGCGTGCGCTCTACAATCCTCTGCTTCTCCGCAGGGACAGGTATACTCAAGGTACTTCCAGCCAACTGTGAAAATACACAGAGGTCAAGCTTCCCACCATGTCGTCATCTCTCTCTCCCTCTCTCTCTGTCTCTCTGGTGAGATGGACAGGGTAAGGTAAGCTCACGGATCAGATACGAAGAAAATTATCCATAAATGTAAAAAAAATAACTTTCCTTAGGAAGTGGTTAAGTGACAAAAAGTATTTTCAGTCATTGAGGTATGGAGGTAGAATGTCATTTCCCACAACACAAGAAGGTCAGTAGATTTATGTGGATTCAGAGTGAAGATAACAATGAGACATTTTGGACAGATAAGGTAGATGGTTTGAGAGGTAAAAGGAGACATATGTGCTAAACAGTAGTGAGAGGTGGTGGAGCTAATGCTAATACTCCTGGGGAGTCTGATTGCCTTGGTGGTTTCGGTCCCTTCTTTGCGTTTTCTTTGTTTTCTGCTCCAACGAGGTTTAATGTCCTCAAACCAATTTCCAGTTGCTTCAGATTCAGAACCTGTATGGGTCAATAACAGCAATTGAACTACATAAATGTGTCACATTTCACCTGCGTTTTGAAATGATGCAAGATATAAATGCTAAAAACAAAACATTTGTTGTAGTCGAGACTAGAAATTCTATCAGTGTTCTACATAAATGTTACACAAATAATCTCTACTGTGTTTTTAGACGAGGTCAGCAAGGCACGGCGGTCCTCCAAATAAAACAAATACAACTTTTTACAAATTGGAATTCAACCAAAACAGCTTATTGAAGCAAAACAAAACCTGTCTGTTGTATCCTTTAAAAGAATAGGTGTTAATGACTTTTGAACTCAGTGGAAGCCCCATTAAAATAAACAGAAGAGCTGAAAACATTGTTCGGGCCAGCAGAGCTTTCCATGATCCTTAATGAGGAAGACGCCACAGAGATCGATGTATCCTCATAGAAAAGCCCGCTAATAACACGAGGCTGCATGAGGCGAGGCTTCGGCTGTTTAGAAGACAACAGCAAAACTAATTGCACGTCTTTGTGGTGAAAAAGTCTACATTTGTATTTTATTTTTACTATATTTTAAAGTTTATTTATTAGGATAACCCCTTGAGATACCGGATTGATTGGGGTACACCCCGCCTCACGAATACATTTGTTTAAAAAACGAATGCATTTTAGTATATTGACGACTATTACTGCTAGTCCAGTACGTAAACAACAGAACAAGCGAGGACCTGAAGCAATCCCCTGCCTATTGGACTCCCTGTTCTACTTATCTATTTGTCTGTGTCTTTCCACAAATACCAATTAAGAGAGAAGGCTTGAACGTGCCAGAGCACTGACCTTTGCTTTTTTTTTGAGCAGGCCAGTCCTGCGAGGGCCAACCGGCACACACACACATCGAGATGGACAGACAGATAGCAGAGAGGGTAGAAAGGCATCTCCTTTTGCCATTGTCGCCCAGTGGTTGCCAATTGGATAGCAGTTGGATTGTGATTTGCTGTTATATAAATAAACTCTGATATGACAGAGAAACAAAGAACTAGAGACTAAGTGGCTTCTTAAAAACACATCATGACTGACCCTGAACTGAACAGACTGTTTCTTCTCATTAAAGAAAAGGACAAAAAAGGGAAGAAAAAAAAAAGATCCAGAAGATAAATAAATAAATAGGAACAGCAAAAAGGTACTACTGTAAGAAAACAATGCCACCGGATTATACAAGCACTGAATTCTAATTCCTGCTCAATTAAAAAAAGTTATTAAAATAGATAAAAAACCAAATGTCCATCTTTAAGGCTAAATATATTTGGCAGAGCATGAATTAATTTGATTACACACCCCCACGTTCCCGTATGATGAATTTTGCCTATGACTAAACTAAGACAATAATTAGTTATAATGGTCATGAGGACGGAGCAAGACATTGCATAACCCTGCTGTGAATCAAGCTGACAAATCAATAGGGAGCCTGCACTCGCTGCTAAGCTTGTTCTCACTAGAAATGTTGACTCACTCATGTTTGTGACCAGAAAAAAAAAACAATGCTGTCTACAGCTGTTCCCCTCAGACGTGTGTGTGTGTCTGTGTGTGTGAGCTCTTTCCTGGTAAAGTACTGGGACACACTTGAGGTGCTTCCATTTCATACATACACCATGGTAACACTGGAATAGATTAGACAGGGGACAAACCAGCAGATGGCAGTAATACAACAATCATGGTCGCTCACGTCTGTAAAATTCGAAAGAAGAAGACTAAGATGGTAGCAAGGGCCTGGATCAGATGTGTTTTATTTACCACCCATGGGGTGAGTGAGAAGCTGTTTTCATCCTGTTTCCTGGTTCTATATTTAATATTCAATAAGTTTTGACAACTGTTCTCTTTACAGGGCGACAAACACACCGCTAGCCGAGTCCTGGGGTTGACTTGCATCCAGATGAAAGAAAAGCTTCTTATGTGAGAGAAGGGCCACTTTTGAATGAAGGACTGCCTCCATTTGCAAGAACTAAACTGGACTTTCCCTCAAAATGGCTCAAGAGTACATTGAATAATTCCAGGGCAGACTGGAACTGCGTAGAAAAGGGGACATAGATGAAATGAGACCACATATGGGAAAAGACGGGACATGGCAGTCCTCTGTTAAATGTCTCTTAATTCACTATCTTTCATTCTGTGTGTATCCTCATGCCTCGTCCTTAATGAGGCACGAAGCACGGCAACGAGAAGGGATGAAAGGATCTGAGTGGTAGCTGGGGTCGGACGCACAGAACAGGGGAGTCGTTCCATCGGGGGGGGGGGCAGATGCAGCAGAGCAACAGGTCGCGAGTCGCATCACCTCCATGGACAGTAAACACGATGCCCATGCTGTCTGCATAGCAAGAACCCTGACTCCTTACCTTTGCACCATATGGTGGGCAACAGTTTGGCCTCCAACTACATGCTCGCTAATGGGGCAGGCCGTGTAAGTCAAAACACATCGGCCAGGGCATCAAGGTCCGAAGGTCAGTTGGAAAAATAGGTTTTTTTTGTGTCTTTTCTTTCTCTTCATAGATGAAGACGCCCAAATATTTAAGGAGTGACGGGCTGCTGCTATTGTGTAGAGGTAAATGGCTACTTGTATAGCTTATTGCATGTGTGTGCACACACGTTGCACCTGAGTCTATTAATTTCCCTCTCCATCTCATCTTTACTGCACTAGCATAGCTGTATTTTTCTATCGGTTTGTGGACAATTTCTCAGAGTTCACTCTGATAGAAAATTTGATCTTGTCCCATCCCCTTACTTTCTTTGGCTTTTCCATTCCTTTTTTCCTGACTAATAGAAATTCTGTTGGTATGTTTGTGTTGGGTGAGAGATGAAAACAATTTTGTGGATAGGAAGAAAGATGGCACTGGAAGGGAGGGAGTGGGCGCTAAAAAAAAAAAAAAAATGGCAGAGGATAGAAAATCAATGAGAGATGAAATATATCAGAAATCCTGAAGCAAGGTCAAGAGGATATGATCTCTCAAGACACACAGTCGTGCCTCACTGAGCCAGAGGGAGCGGAGTAGATGGAGAGAGAGAGGAAGAGACAAAAAAGGTAGACGATGCGACAAAGACAGAGTCACGAAGAAAGACAAAGGCATGACATAAAACTTTTTATTGATGGAAGCCGCCATCTGTTTATCAGGGGGAAAAAAAACATTCCGCTCAAAGCCTGTTTCTCCATAAGAGCGAGAGGACAGTTGCCCAAGCAGAATATGTCTTTTGCTGATGTTGGAGTAAAACGTTGCAAAATGTGGAAATTAATCTTGTGTCGGTCGCCTTTCTTACAACGCTAACTAATTCAGCAGCTCGTAGCTAAAGAGGGCCGATCAGCAGGCTGTCTCCACCCCAGGTTCCATGTATGCAGACCATTAGAGCCCTCCTCTCACCTCCTACAGAGAGCAGCACCAGACAACATCTGTCCACCGCTAACCTCCCTGCAAACACTCGAGCAATTAAAGAGCTATTAGTGCTCAGGCTTGGAGGTTTGGGTCTGGGTCACCATCATGTATGTTTGTGCTTGTTCGCTATGGGTTGATGGATTTCATTTTCAAACAGTGCCTGAACCGCGATGCCTTGTTTGCTCCACTGCATGTTCAATACAATACAGACATACACAGACAGCACATTTATTTCCATGTAACCTTTGTTTTCCCTCTCCGCTCACTTGCCCCCTCCCCCCCAACCCACCCCGGCCATGTATCATTCATTAGCTGCCCCAGTCTGCATCATACAATTTTAATTCATAATAGGGACAGAAGTAGGTCATGTGACAAACATGTCACATCTGCTTCAGTCAGGGCTGCACCTCTTTCTAGCATCGACGTTTCATCCCTCTTTGAGACACAGGCTTGAGGTAGCAACGCTTCAGAGCCGCATTCTAAGGATGCTGTTTGTGATGACGTGCGTTCGGCACCTCACATGTTCCACCCTGCTGGGGATGCTATTATTACAGAAATGAACTGTATTGTACTCTGTGTGTGGGTTTTTGTATTTGTTTTTTTATGAAGTGAGACAGAAGCACAGCTACGGCAAACACAATCTCAATTATCTCAGTTCTGTACCGCAGAAATACAATCATTGCAAAGCATCAGGGATCACGCCGGCACATCGGTATTAGCACAAAATCAAAGGATCATAACTGTTGACTGCAAAATAGGTGATGATGGCTTTACTCTACGCTCCGATTGTTTAACAATGGTTCTTTTCTGTTTTGCACACAGTTCACATTACAGAGCATTGCTGTGACATAACGGCATTTGTGCTGAGATATTTCAACCTGATTTCCTTGGCTTTTGCAAATATTTAAAATGTATTGCCTAACGTTGAAGAAACCAATCTTGTGCACGGAAAAACTGTAAACATCAACAACAAATTGTACGTCAATATGGGCATTTGTTAAAATGTCTGAAGTGGACAATACGAGTTGTAAGGTGAAATAGAGAGGCCAGATGAGGTGCGTGTCTTTCTGGGGAAACCCCAAGTATCAGCTGGCCCCAAGTGGCGTCTTCCGTCCCTCATTGGTGACCCGGGGGAGGCAAAATGTCCACTGTCCACAGACGGTGCTGAACGCCAGTCTGCTGCTGTGCAAAGCAGATTATTTGCCCACCTGGCTATGTAATAGGATCCTCAAGTATCCTATTACATAGCATGTGACTGTTTAATGGTGGATTAAGTGATCTTAATAATATTGCTTTAATATATCTGTGCATATCATGTGATGTGTCAGAGATAAACGCATCCAAATATGCTTCTTAAAGCATCACATCTACTAGATCTGTAATACAATACAACACATACACTAAATTAAAAAAATATATATTGGATTTCTATAGCTCTAGATTTAATCCCTAATGTTTAGATGTTAAAATAATTACAATTAACAGAGGAGAGGAAAGGGTTTGTGTCAAATTCTCTCATGCATTTGATTTGCATTCAAGTATTTACTGTATTTCTGCATGTTCCCTCTGCGTCAGCTCCACGCGGGGTAATAAAGCCTTTAGTCACCGTGCATACATCACTGGAGACAACCTGCTGACTTCAAATCCCCATGTCCACGAAGAGTCACTCAACCCGCCTCCACACCCAGCGCTCACAGCCATTCATTTGTACTTGCAGCCACACACACACGACGACGCTGACTTCATCTAGGCTATATGCATTGAGTTTGAAATTGTCAAAGGGATTACCAGCGCCTGTGTATTCGCTCCACAACATGGAATTTGTGAAATCAGTATTGAAACTGTCACCAACACTGATCTGCCTGCGGAAGCAGCAGAGCAGCTATTGCTGTGAGTGAATAAGTGTGGTGGGGGAGGGAAGAAGACTATTCCAGCATCAGGGCTCATGGCTAATAGGCTCATTCATTGACGCTCGGTTTAATAATGCACACATCAGCGGACAGAGGGAAGATATGCCATAGAGAGCAAGAGCCAAATGCATTAAATGTTCACTTGAAAGTAGAAATAAAGCAAAAATACATGGATATCCAATCCAATTATGGCATTTCTGCCATGAATCCTCATTTTGTGCTGATATTTTGTGTTTGTAACTGACAGTTATGGCCTGAACAAAAGAAAACAGCTCTTGTAGAAAGAGAGGAGAGGAGAGGAGAGATGCTTAGACAACCTCTGTCTCTTCCATTCATTGTTACAAGTAGAATATTTATCCATGCCTCAGTGCCCAACAAGAAAACACAGGGAGTCATTCTCTCTACCTCTTTCCTCACTCTCTCCAGAGCCTGCATATTTGCAAGCAAGTTACGTAAAAAAAAAAAAGCTCTGTCCAGTCAACGCAAATCAAACGAAACAGGTTTCTGCCTCTGGGTGCCACAAGATTTCACCTCCTTCAGTGCACTTGATCACGTGGCTCTGCTAATTAAGAAGTAAACACTTTTTTTTAACTCTAACACACAGTCACATCTCCTGTCTCCTAACTTCATTCTTGTCAACAGCTTTGAATGCAAAACTAAATGAAAACAAAGACAACTAAATTACCGCTTCACTCGATGACAGCATCCAGGATCATGAGTGATAATTACAAGTCACAAGCAGAAGTAAGTTTAACACATTGATAGGATGTATGTTGGAGTGATTTGTGCAGATCATACAGGTGTATGACAACTTATTGATCCAGTATGATGAGCAATACTCTGTGCTGTATGCACTAGACATTACTAGCTAACAATCATTGAAGCCACTTGGTGACATTAAAATGCATAATCTAAAAACATCAGTCCTATTAATGAAGCCAGTAACAGCAGTGTTTAAGATGCCACTGAAGGATTTAATAGGCCGTTTCCAATTAGACACACACATACACTACAATAGTTCTCAGTCGCATAAGCAACTTGTGAGTAATCAGGAGAAGATGATCGGGACAGGAATACATGAAGAAGTGTGTTTTTTCTTTGTGTTTTTTTAACGTGATAGCCAGTGTCCTGCATGTTTTAAACATTCAGGGTCTTTTAGAGCAACCTGTTCAAATGCCTACAACAAGCTGGCAACACATTTTGCACCCCAAACATCAACAATCAAATCCCCTCGCTGCTCTCGCCTTTGTTTGCCTTTTAGTAGTGACAAACCCAGACAGCAGAGGGAGGTGGATGGAGAAAGGGGAGCTGCATGCCTCTGTCACTATTTATGTTGCCAGACTCCATAAAATCCCCCCTCTTGTTGTGGAGAATATGTCGCCCGCCCACTGACAGCTTCCTCAGCTTCCTCAGCTTGACAGACTCTGCATTGCCAGTGGGAGATAGTTGGAAGAGATATGCAACCCAGTTGGGTTCATCCTGTTACACAGTTATGCACAGACCACAGTCTCACCTAGAGAACATATACATGTGAAAATCAAACAGTAACACCTGTGCCCACATTACCAAATCCACACATATCACAGAGAATTGCCGCATCTGATGCTTTATGGGTCAATTTATTTAAAATTATATATTTTTGATTATGACTGTGGAAATGAGTGACAGTCTTTTCTTAAGCTGTGATGCACTCAGCCTCTTGAAAACAGCTGCAAGTTAAACATTAATATTCCTCAAGAACATGTTTATCCTACTCGGAAAATAATTAATTGTATTTAGAAGAGCAAATGAGTTGGAAACGAAATTTAATAGGAAGAAAGTGGCCATAGACATACAATGAATTTCAATTACCTCTCTTTGTTGTCTGAGCTCAGACACTTGCTGCCGCCACACAAGCACACACAGACTTGGTATGCAAACCGAGATAAAGAACGGTTCACTTAACAAGAAGATATCATATTCGTGGAAGTAAGTGCAGCCAAAGAATGATTGAGATTCAAATGAGCTAATTATAAATCCATGACTCGAGTTATGACATTTTAAAAATAAAATTCTAAGTATAGTAATCAGACTTTCAACTGTTTCTTATTGTTGTTGCTTGGTTGACACTGGATTGTACGTTGAAATGAATGATGTGTTGCTCAGTATGTTTATTTTACAGCCACTTCTGGTTGTTGTGTGTGTGTATAGGTGTGTGTGTGTGTAGGTGTGTGCGTGTGTGTGTGTGTGTGTGGTCATTTTTTGGCTCTTAACTCAACGTAAGTGTTACAGCTCTGACTTCTGGGTAACATTTTTCCAAAAACATGGTTTAGGGGCAGCGCGGTGGTGTAGTGGGTAGTGCTGTCACCTCAGATCAAGAAGGTACGAGGTTCAAGTCCAATCCGTGCAGAGTTTGTATGTTCTCCACGTGTCTGTGGGTTCTCTACAGGTTCTCCAGTTTCCTCTTACCTCCAAAACACACGCAATTTAGATGCATGGACCACTCCAAATTGTCCGTGGGTGTGAGTGTGTGCATGAGTAGTTGTTTGTCCTTCATGTGGCCCCACGATGCGCTGGCGACGCTTCTGGGGTGTAGCCTGCCTCTCACCGACTCAGCTGGGATTGGCTCCAGCAATACCTGTGACCCATCAGGCAGATAAAGGGGCCAAGAAAATGAATGAATGAATGAATGTTGTTTTAGTAGCTGAGACTTCACAGAGTCTGCCTCCAGTCGTTCTACCAGAGTTCTGCAGTCTTGGTCATGTATTCAACCATTGAAGTGTTGTACCTCGTAAAAGTACTTCTGTACAGACAAGGACAGCAGAGATTTTCCACTGATTGGCCAGTTCCATAATTCCATTTTATAATCCTGTAATGTTAATTGCCCATGAACAGCTTTTAGCCCAAGCCAGCCGACCGTGGGTCTGATCTAGGATCTCTTTTGTTTTTGCGGTCAAAAGGTAATGTGGCAGCAATTGTTCAAAAAAATCTGCTTCTCTTAATCTCAACTCTGCCTTTCAACCCATGTAGATTAAACTCTCGTTCACTGCTACCGTGTGTGGTTGAACACAAAGAGCTTTTCCCTTCCATTCCATTCCACTATGCCTCGCTTTTACCTTGACATTTTTATGCCACTGTGTGAAAATCTTATCTGGGATATAACATCTAACATATTACATCTTTAACATTTAAAAAAATATATAGTGGGCATTCTAATCGAGCCAGTGTTGAATCAACAGCTCAACTATTACATTAATTTGGCTGAACACATGCAGCACCCAAAGCGAAAGACCTTCCTTGATATCTTATCTCCGTGCATTAGCCAGCAGCAGAGGTGCGCAGTGTCATCTTATTGTCACTCTGTCAGCAACCCCGGTGTCCCAATCCATGTTAACATGCAAGTCCCTATCCGGTAGGCATTAGCATGCAGCGCCAGCAGCCGCTAGGTGGGCCTGAGCAGAGCCCGAAGCAGGTGGCAGATAGTCAATGTGCATGCTTCTAAATCATTCATGTCGCTGGGTGGAGGGCATTGCATGTGTGTGTGTGTGTGTGTGTGTGTGTCAAAAGAAAGAGCAGCAGCGTCTATTAATGTTACATTGTAAGAAAAGAACAAGTGAGAGGCAGCACTGGATGAAACGGGATCTTTGTTTGAGTCAACGAGTATTCCTCATTACCATATGGGATCCTTGGCTTGAGCAACATTAAGATATAGAAATACGGGAACGTAAGAGGAGAAGAGAACGCTATCGGGTGTAGAATGGGAACACAGTGGGGGGTTGATGGGACTTAAGATAAGAGGGAAGCAGGAAGGTGAGACTGTCATTCTTAAGAAGAGGCAGGCAATGTGGGCGAAGTTTCGTTCACGAATTAGCACGCATGGCTGGTACCAAACAATGACCTCGAGCAAGCCGATGACATGCCGCAGACATTAGAGTGAAACTAACTCTAACACCACAAATTATTACCTTTTCATTATGGAAATTAGCCCTTCGTTCTCATTCATCCCACTCTCTCTCTCACTCCTCTCACCTACTCTTTCTCTATTCCTCACATCACAGCTTGCTGTAGTATATTGGAAGACAAACAGTGTCGACTCTGAAATTAATTTGGCCTGTCATTTCTCTGTCTGTTACTCAAATGAAAGGTGAAAAAATTATCTATTCCAGGACAAAACAAAACTGTGTGCAGGGACAGCCACTGTCAAAATATGTCATATGCCATATGGGATTAAAAGGTTATCCATAACGAATATACTCTCATACAATACACTAAAATGCGCAGTACACAGTTTTTTCTTTAAAATGCATTGGCATGACAAATACCTGGGACTGTGAAGGGATATCGTATTTGTTTTTCTTGACAGCTTGTGTGATTTTTTTTTTTTTTTTTAGATCCAACGACAAATCTCACATGGATGTCGTGTCCCACCTTGAGGCCTCATTATGGTCATGCTTGTCAGTTCTCGTCAGTGTTTCCTGCTTTATTTTGACACTCACCCATGTCTCTACTCTACTTCTTACCCCTGTGCGGTTACCTGCCCCGCCCTGATTGACATCACCTGTCCCCCTTCCTCCCTCGTAGATTTAGTCCATGTGCTGCCCTTTGTCTGTGCCAGTCCGTCAAAGTGGGGACGGGGAAGGTAGGAGGTGGCATTAGGTAGCAGGTCACTCTTCCAAATGAATGGTAGGATAAACACTGCTGCACTTTTTACAATATGCTATACAACTTTTTTTTAATAAAATTAATAGTGCGCATCATGATATACGGCTTGGAGACAGTGGTTCGGCGGAAAAGACCGGAGGCGGAGCTAGAAGTGGGGGAGATGAAGATGCTGAGGTTCTCCATGGGAGAGACCAGGTTGGATAGGATTAGAAATGAGACAACAAGAGGGACAGTCAAGGTGAGATGTTTTGGAGACAAGGTCAGAGAGACCAGACTTTGATGGTTTGGACATGTCCAGAGGAGAGACAGGGACACTATTGGTAGAAGGATGCTGAGGATGAAACTGCCAGGGAACAGGGCTATGACGTCGACCCAGGAGAAGATGCATGGACGTAGTGAGGGAGGACATGAGAGCGGCTGGTGATGAGGAGGACGGTGCAAAGGACAGGGTGAAGTGGAGAAAGTAGATTTGCTGCGGCGACCCCTCAAGGCAAAAGCCGGAAGTACAGTAGGAGTGTGTGTCAGAGAAAAAAGCTGGAACTGCCATAATAAACTGCTTTTACTTAAACAGACAAACTTAACGACAAAGAGAGCATATTCCGAATGCAGAACACAAACTAGAAGACTGGCCGACAAGGAGAGAGATTGCACCACGACTAGAGAAAGAAAACGGATTGTGAAAATCAAATATTCCTAGCAAATGATAGAAGCCAATTTTGAAACCTTGAGGGACCTGACAATATGTGCAAAATGTCATTGGATTTTGCCCACCAGTTTCTGATAACAGCTGGACAGGCTGTTCCCCATTTCAAACAGACACATATTCCGGAGAAAGTTTTCTTAAGCAATAAAACTATCACTGAATATGTTAACTGTGGATTAATTTGAGGCGGGGTCAGTTCATCGCAGGGCCACACACAGACAATCATTCACACTCACACCTATGGACAAGTTTGCTGTAACCAATTCACCTAACTTGCATGTTTTTGGAGGTGGGCGGAACCCAGAGAGCCCGAAGAGAGCCCACGCAGACACGGGGAGAACATGCAAACTCTTCACAGAGAGGCGGCAATTCAGAATCGAACCTGTGACCTTCTTGCACTTACCACCGTGCTGCCCCCCCCCCACCCCCCACACACACCAGGAAAATCAGAGTGGGACAAATTAAATTGTTTTAAAAGTTGATAATGGATGGCAAAGGATATAGTAGAAATGATCAAACCATTACTGAGGAAATGGCTTTGTCCGACACATCTCTCTCACACACACAGTCATTCTTACATTTTATTGATGTACTTAAGGTTTCAGACAGTCCAGGGAGAATGTAAAAATAGAATCATGGAAGCACATAAAAACACTTTCTCAGGAGAAATTAGCCGACTTCTTCAACGACCTGTTCCCAGCAAATCAAATATCTGGCCTGGTATCGACTTATGAAAACTGCGAGTTGTGTGTCAGAAAGCAACTGCTCTATACAATCCGTTTCATGGCTCTGATGTTGGTTTAAAACTCGGTAGCGATTTGAAGAAGGAATCTCAATATTTCTGCACACGGTCAGTTAGTGGGTCTGATAAATGTCTGCATGCGATTCCTAAAAACTCATTAATAGTAAACGTTAAAAGCACATCTTAATGCGGCCAGAGCCTTCTGTCTGTACTCCGGATTAGTTTCATCCAGGTCAGAGTTGCCATGATTCAAGCAAACCAGAACAGAACACTGTGGAATAAATGATCGCCTCTGCGTTTGACACTTTTTATTCACTATGAGTAAATTATACTAACCTCCTCTACATCTTCATTTCCATTGCTGTCAAACATGTTGACTCTTCACTGCCCTCCTATAGATGTAATATAATCTTTATAAATATATGAATATAAACCAGCCTGAACCATGTCCATACCGGGGTGTGTGTTCGCATTTGTAGGAGGCAATGTTGCATAATTTCTCATGGAAAGCAGTTGGAATGCATGAAAAAAATGAAATACAGAGATAATGAAAAGGATGGGAAAGTTGGAGGAGGCATTGATGAAGAGAAGCGGAAAGAGGACAATGCATCACTCGCTAAACTCATCAGAGCCCCAACCCCGACAGCAAAGAATGGACTGATGAAAGTCCATTTTTTAGCTTGTGTGAATTTTATAGGAAAATACTTTCATATATTGGTTTGGAAATTGTCTATTGCTCTGTGCGTGTGTGTGTGTGTGTGTGTGTGTTTGATTCACTTATGGCCCAGAGCAGAGCATGATGCCTCTGTCAATATCTAATCAGTGAAAACTATCCTCGGTGAACTAAAAGCAAGCCCAAGGAGTATCAGACCTGTGCCTAAAAGGATTCCATGGATCTGTTGTCTGGTAAATACACATACTAATATGTAAGCAGACTAAATAAACTGTCCTAGTATGAAATGAGGCATTGATAGGTTTTCTACACAAGAAGATCCACTTTCCATGGAACATGTGAAACAATCAATAGAATGGATTTGCCGAGCCAAGCGTCTCTGATAATGACTTTCTTCCTGTATCTTTTGCATATGAATCCACAAAATTAAATGAAACCAGTGTTGTTGATCGTCCGATCTGTTTTGCAAAGAATATCATGCTAATGAAATCATTTGGAAGATAGGCCTTTTTTTTTTAGTATTTCCTCTTTAATTTCAACTCACTCGTGGCCGATAAAGAGGAAGAAGAGAACAAAAGTAGAAACTTAGTTGTTTTCAGCCGGCTGTCCATTTTGCAACGAGCGCAGTAGAGAAGACAAAAATAAGGCTGCAACGTGCAGAGAAAAAATTGATACAGCAACTGAGACAGAGCGATCACAATCCAATAAAGAGAGCGGCGCACGCTGGAATCTCAACACCTGATCCTCAAGCAAGCTTGTTAGAGGGCGATGCTTTGATCTCTGGAGAAGGGCTCGGCTTGTGGAGAGCTGTTTGGAGACAAAGCTGTGCTACCCAGAAATGATCCGTCTCAAAAACAAACACAGAGTAGATATTGTAAGGTTTAGTTGATTTATTTGTATTCATTCCTGTATGTTGAAAGACTGTGCCTTTGTACATCAATGGTGGTTCAATGGTGATATTTATCAACCCCATTAACAGACAGATCTGGTCAGAGTTTTATTCCAGATGAACAGATTATATATATATATATATTAACTATTATTATTATTATATTATTATTACGTTTTCATGCCTTTTTGGATTTCCTTTCATTTAGTGTGGGATTTTCGAGTATGCAAAATTCTGCAAAATTACAAGACCTGAAGCGTCACCATGAAGAACACGTCCTCTAATTGCTCGTCAGACTCAACTAATGCGTGCTTGCTGGTGGACGGCTAAAAAACAGTTGTTTTCAATACAGACAAAAAAAGATCATCACAGAACACATTCATTCATTCATCCTCCAAACCGCTTCGTCCGTTACCGGGTCGCGGGTCGTGCTGGAGCCTATCCGGGCAGTCAACGGGCGAGAGGCAGGGCACACCCTGGACAAGCCGCCAGTTCATCGTAGGGCCACACACATACAGACAATCATTCACACACACAATCACACCTATGGACAATTTAGTGTCACCAATTTGCCTATTTTGCATGTCTTTGGTGGTGGCAGGAAGCCGGAGAACCCGGAGAGAACCCACGCAGACACGGGGAGAACATGCAAACTCCTCACAGAATGACCGGATTCTAACCTGTGACCTTCTTGCTGTGAGGCAACAGCACTCACCACTGCGCCATTCAGAGTCAAAATGTTAAAAATTACAAAGTCAAGAGATATAATACAGTCTGTAACCGGTATATAGATCTTTAACATGAGGGACTTTATGTCACATTATACGACCCCAAAGTTAAAGTCCTAATCTGCTGCGCTAATTCTGCATTGAGCAGTAACAACTTTATCTTTTGCAGTGTGTGTAAAGATTTAGCATGGCACGAAAATCTCATGACGAACCTGGCACCAGAAAATAAAGAGTTCATTCACAGGCAGCTCACGTCTACATCACAGCCACGTAACTTTGCTTTAGGATGCAGCAAGCTGGGACCACAAAGGGCTCAATCTTATTTTAGTTCATTTAGTGAAATAGAATGACAAAGCATTATGATAAGCCTCTTCCCACCATCAATACAGAGACAAAGACATATTTCCATGTTTCAAAGCACTACAATTCTTGATGCTGGTAGACACGCAGCACTCCGCAGCGCAGTCGGAGAAGCATACAACAAAGATGCGCAAAAGCATGGCTGTGTCGTATCAGACACACACACACAGACACACACTTACACACACACAACATGCAATCCGTTTTCTCGACCGGAACAATGGCTGACAGGGATGGATGTCCTGGAGTCGAGCTGCTTAAGGATTATGTGAATGGGTCTCCTCAGCAAGCGATAAGCCAATAAGACCTTTTCTTGGACAATGCAGTTGGGATGCTGCGATGAGACTTTCAGGAATCCTCTTCCTCTCAGAGCATCTGTGCACATATTAGAACTGACACTTGCACAAATTCACTGAGAGAATAAAAGAGACAGTGTGAAAGAGTGGCAAGACAGAACGCGTGAATGGAAGAGCAAAGTCAAAGGATTTACAGCCGGGCTGGTTGCAGTACGGCTGCTCAGATCTAGGAGTCTCAGCAGCAGCTCCCAGATCTTCTGTTTATAAGATGACAGAGACAGAAACAAGGAGGAGCTTCTTTTTTCCCCACACACAGCAGCTCGACATTCTCTATGGTAAAATAGTCCCACGCCCTCCCTTCAAATAATCTGAACTCACCTCAGGCTTTGCAACAATCTTTCTACCTTCACATCTATCATCTCTTCCATGTTAGGTTTCTCCGAGATCCTATATGTGAGCTTAGGTGATGCATATACTGGAACACATCATTGAATAATTAGGATAAGATCTGTGCTAGCTAATACATTGCACAGCGTGCAGCAAGTCTGGCATTGTGACAAACAGAGACTGAAACTCACTCATTCCAATGGCGTTTGAAAGACAGGTGCCAGCTGCTTGAGTTTGGTCTCCAACATTCTGGTTTATTACTGTGATATGGACGGTTATTATAAGACAGGATGAAGACGTCGAGGGACGCCTGTGCGCTTGTCTGCAAGCTTGCCCTCATCCAGGTTTAAAAGGCACGAGACAGAGACACGAGGCAGGTGCTGCTGCGTCATTCGCCGTGGAGCCTCATCAGGGTCCACAGTGACGGGAGAGGAGAATAACGACAGTGGCAAGATCCTGCAAGCAGTCGTTGAACTCACCGGCGAGGGAAGAGACGAGTGCCGACCCCTCTGTTAGTGACAAGTGTCTCTGGAAAAGACGTAGCTTTATCCCGAAGGTCGTGATATGTGCAAATTGTCGGATAACTAATGCATCTAATTGCTGTAGCCGTGGTGGATGGTCAGAGCAAATGTATTTTGAATTTGGACAGTTAAGTATCACCATCAAACACCTGCAGAGCTCTCTGGAGTGGCAGCCCATCCCACGTAAGAGTTATGGCCCACACAGCATGGGCTGTGATTGGTCCACCGTCCACCATTCAGCCTTCTACTTCGTTGAGGATTTATGGCAGTAACATAACGCTGCCTCCTTGAGTTGAGAAAAGGAACTGGATGCTCAATTTGTGTGCCGTGTGGCAGGCCAAAAGTAAAAAATAAATAAATAAAACAAGCAGGCTTTATGAAATTTAACCTCGGCCCGTGATTGGCCCATGAGCCAGACTGTGCCGCTTCACCCAGCATGAGGGCACAGAATCAAGAATTGATCAAAGGATTAATGAGAAGAAACTGACACAATAAGATGCGATAGAAGACGGTAGAGGAAAACTCCAGCCACAAACACACTGAGACAAAAAAAAACATTCTAGTAGCCCTAAAGGCACCGTGGAACATAAAGTAAGAGTCGGTCTTATCACAAAATAATGCCATTTCATTTTATAGGAAATAAGAAAAATTAGAAGGGCTGAATATGAAGTGGAGAAAATCATCACGAACCTTTGCAAGGCAGAAAAATAGAAAAAAGCCTCACCACACCATTGTATTCTACACAAATCCATAGTGTACATACACAAACACACACACACACACTTGCTTTGTGCCTGACTGACGTGTACCCCGAGGCAGTCTTGTTACAGTCCCCTCTCCAACACCTGTTCACACTATTTTTGGCAATCAGGAAAGGCTTGTTCAGATTCCACTGTGTATATTAGGGTTTGAAAATAAAGCAACCATATTGCGAAAGCTGTGATTACATTTTCTATTTTCGACCGCCCAAAATTGTATTCATTAAAAGCATATTAATATATTGAGGGATGGGCGCAGAATTAAGAGGTGTGGAGGACGAGCACGGCCTGTGGGTCTTTCGTGCCCTTCATCATTGTGGATGCCCGCGAGTCCCCCCCATCCTGTGCCCCGTGTAATGAATTTCACAGATTCATTAGACCTGGTGACCAAGGTTAATCAGCTCATCATTTGCTAAAGAAAAGTCTCAGAGAGTGTCTCGATGATGAGGGACTTAAACTTCCTCTCATCCTCAGATGCTTTAGAAACTAGAGTGCACAGTTTTAGATATTAACAACCATTTGGAGATGATTTCCCCAGCCCTGAAGTCTGGACTCTAAGATGTTGTTGACAGCTTTAATTTAGCTATCCAGTCATCCTCTGAGGAACTCACGAAGTTACAACTATAATGGGAATGTCTGCAGGCACTGAGGACGACTCTGCTTCACCACACAGCCTTTTTCTGTGCTGGGAAGAGCATCCACTTATTTATCAGGCGTCTACCTCAGGACTGCAGCATATGCACTTTTTCCATTAGTTTACCCCTATTTCATGTTTATGAGTTTTCTTTCATTAGTGTGGCTTTTTAATTACTGTTCCCTCCCTTTTTATGGCCTTGATATTTTTTCTTGTTTTACTTTATTATTATTTTTTTTCTTTTTTCCAAAGTACTTTCTTTGATAGTTGTAGAAGTTGCACCAGTGGCTCTGTGGTAAGCAGATTAATAGGAGAGTCATGTCATTAAAATGGTAATGTGTAGTCCTGGGCGAGATGCTGAAAAGAATAATACTCCACTTGATTAATGACATAGTCATGAGCACACACAATGAATGCACACACTTACACCCAATCTGCTACGGTAGTTTTATTTTAATAAAAAGAGATGCTCCATTTTAAAATCCTGTGCCATTATTTTTTGTAATTATAAAGAATATAGTCTTCACTGATTGGATATTCCACAGTTGCATTTTATTTCCTCCCTGACGTTAACAAGATGAAGAATACAGATGCCTCCATGTCCATCTGTCCATCCAGATGTGAGACTCACCATTATTTAAACCTGCTTTTACTTGAGAGGCAAGTGAATCCTAAATCAATGCACAGAGAGACAAAAACGAGCATGGAGATGCTGCATTGTTTTCTTTGGAATGTTTTTTAGTCGGCTTGCCATACTCACGGTTTTCAACTACATACAAAGGCGGAGTGAGTGAAGACGGAACAGACGGTGGGACTGAGGCGTTGGGAGAAGTTTTGATGAATAAATAAAAGGAAAATTACCAACTTCTCGCCTCTTTTGTTTCTTTACATCATGAGACCATCATGAAAACGACAGCGCAAAATAATAAACCTGACAGAGTGTCATTGTAAACTGAGTAAACGTTTTTCACTGTTCCCAAATAGAGAAACCGAAAGCCTCAGAATCCCTGACAGGAAGGCGGGAGGATGAATCGCATCTCGCAAACAAGACTTGTTTTGTGGCATTTAAGGGTGTGTTGGTGTGTGTGCGGCTGTCAATGACCAACGGTAACAGAGTTAAGCATTTTAATACACTTTGTTTCTGCGTCCTGGCATGCAATAAATCCAGCCCCTGGCATTTAGCACTAGATACAGGACACACACACACAGTAGGAATGGATGATAGCACTTTGCATCATTTACCTTAACGAATTATCAAAATGTATTGGGGTCACTTCAAAACTGCAACTGAAAGTGCCAAAGAAATTTATTTCATGCATGCATGCACAAAAACGCACCTCTGGGCCGGCATCCAGCCGGGAGCTCAGGCCTTTCAGCCACGGCGGCGTCCAGGGAACGTTGTCTCTGATCATTTAATGGGCCTGGCTCCTGAGAGACAGCCCCCCACTTCATCAGCCTGTCAGGGGCCAAAGCCTGAATGCGCCGGGAAGCCATTTTTGCTCAAACAAGCTGTGTGCTGAAAGTTTGAGGAGAAACAGCGGCTCCGGAGCCGGAGAGCTTTTTTCTCCATTACTGCTCGTCATTATTTACCACTCACGAACAATTCTCAGATCTTCAGGACACATAAGCACGCAAACGCTCAGACAGCGAGAGCAACAAAGAGAAACCCATTAGACTTATGTTGGCACTGAATCATTTATTTAAACATCTCGTCTCGACCGTTTTCATTGACTGGAGACACAGACACATAAACAAAGAAACACAAATCCTGTGCACTGGCAGGCTGTTCCTGTGCTACGCCGTGCCGCAGGCTAGAAGGCATGCCGTGTTTGAGGAACTACAAAAAGAAATAGAATGGTACTAAAAGAAAGCATCCAAACCACAACTGTGCAGGAAGCAAGGGGACATGACAGCATGTCTGAGCGCCGACACACACGCGTGGGTCGCACGTGTGTCGTACGTGTGTCGTACATGTGTCGTACACGAACAAAAGAAAAATTGTCGGTGCAGGGCGAACCGCAGTGGGAAAGCGAGCACAATATCAGTAAACACACCTCGGCATGCCACACGAGTTACCTTGGTAATAGGTGTGTGTGTGTGCGTGCGTGCATGCGTGTGTGTGAGCGGGAGCCACAGTGATTAAATCTGACCTGCATGTGACAGATCAGAAAGACACCAGTCGCTGTGTGAGTGTGGGACTGTGGGCTTGTGCCTGCTGTGTTTGCGGGGAACAAAATTACACTTGCCAACAGCAAGATGTGATTACATTTTCCAGTCGGTGAGTAAATCTCAGGCTCCAACGCCGTAGTGAGAGTAAATGTTTCTATCAAAACAGAATGTGGCAAAAAATAAATAACAAAACTGTTCAAGGGAGGGTTTTGTTTTTTTCCTCCTGTTTACACCAATATTTTTAATATATAGTAAAAGCTCGAATATAATTAAATACTACAGCCAAAACTACTCGGAAAGTCAAAACGCCATTGTAGCGACAATAAATTCTGCTTGGCAGGTGGATTGTTTTGTGATGGATTAGTAAAACAAGAAGCCACTGTGATCACTGTGTGTGTGTGTGTGTGTGTGTGTGTTCGGTGGTGCTGTATCATTGTTTACACCTCTGAAGCTTGGGACTGAAGTGATTTGAACTTATGGAGCTCTAGTGATCGACATCTGAGGGCTGCTGCCAGCACCAGGAAGCAACGGCGACGCCGGGTCGACTCAGAATCAGATGCAACTCGTGCGTCTTCTCGTCCCACGGCTTTCATGTCTCCTGAAGTATTCGCTCGTGACGCGGAGCGTGTCTGAATCTTGGCATCGTCAGTGAAAAGAAGGAGGACATGAGCAAGAGGACAACGACTGAGTCGCAGCAGGAAGACATAAACTTTCTGTGGGTCCAATTGAATCTTGATGGAGTGTGAAGGTTGCACACACAAAAAGAACACATCATAGTTAAACCCTTCAAATTCTCATGCTGCAGCTCCCTTTGACTGATGGTCTGACAATATCAGGTTAGTTGTTGTTGTTTTTAAAATAACAATAACAACAAAGATAACTTTAGTAGGTTTTTTTTTTTACAATGCCTTCAACATTGTTGGTATTTCCAGCTCCTGCAGAGCGACATTAAATAAACATGGCCGCGTTCATTCAGCGTTATGAACTATATCTCTGCGCTGGAATCACGCCGCTGATGACAGTCTGCACTGGCACGGGAGAACTATTCAAAACCAAACACGGCCCGACTTCCGAAAGCCTCGCCAACACACGCCGGACAAAAGCAGACACGATAAAAGCTCAAACCGAGCCGAATAGTAATCTGCCATACGGGTTTGTTCATCTCCTGCGCTGCTAGATCAACATCGATTGGACTAACGCATCGCGATAATCCCCACAAAACTCTGAATCCGAATGACTGCTTCTTCCAACAGCAGAATGATCTCTTGCTGGCGTTATCACACTCTGATTTCCACTGGCAGAGCCAGATCTTTGTGGTTCGTCTACAGCGAAAGAATCTCACAGGAAGCAACCTGCTCCCACATAAATGTTACTGTTAGCGCCTCGCCGCTATGGAGGGACTATGGGTGCAAATGCAGGATGGTGCCAGGTGCTAAAGGATGGCGTGGGTGTATTTATTACAGTATACTGCAGGAACAAGTTTCTAATGAATGCTGGGTGTGTGTGTGTGTGTATCTGGGGGGGTAAGAGAGATAACTTAAGAGCAGAGCCACTTAGGGCTGCTGCATAATAACCACGTTTGTATGACGCACTAACACACACACACACACACACACACAGACGTGCACAAACACACACACACAGAGGGGCCCCTCATTACTCATGCATGACCAGTCCATAATGCACTTCTGCGCTTTCACTCACCGTTGGCAAGACAACAGAACTAAAGAGAAAAGGATTTAGGAAAGTAGGGTTTGCCAAGACTGTGGGAACAGCCGGATTCCTGCTTACACCACAAAAGATGGAGGACGAGCAACTCGGCGCTCCCGTTCCCGAATGCGTACACCGTGAGGGTAGTTCCTTCATTGCATCACCTTCTTTCCCTCAGCTTGATGCAACAGTGAAACTTCTGAACCACATCCAGAACATTAAAAAAAAGTCTTGAAATGAAAATATTAAGACGAGGGTATATTCTTTTGGTCTGGAAAAGAGGAAACTGCAAAGTTATCACCATTATTTCACTGAGGTTTATAAGTATACAGCTCTATATCTTTGTGCACTCGAATGTCCAACTGTGGCTGAGCATCGATCGGTCTGGCCGCCGACAAAGAAGATGTGAGCAGACAACTAATGGACGAGCCAGCCTCAATTAGCCCAGTGACTGATGGGAAATGTGATTTCATTTAGTTGCCAGTAGACACCGTAAACAAGTCATGTTTTACCCTTCAAGAGAACAACAGAGCACACACACAAGCACACAGAGGAGGAGGAGAGGTGAAAATAGACAGCTTGGAGAATGTGCATCATCATCTGTCGTGGAAATGTCATGCATTCCCATTTTGTGAAATATGTCTGCGTAACCCACGGACAGGAGAGCGACAAATCGCACTTTGATTCGACGTGTGCATTTAGTGATTATGTAAGGGTAGTTTCACAAATTCCATTCACATATTTAAAGCAGGGCAGACCGCCAAAATAGAATCAGGGCAAAATGATGATGCAGCAGATCAGTCAAGTGTGATTTTCACCTCACAGTGCTGACTCGATATTTTAAAGACATGCTCCAAGGAATTGGAAAAAGAGCAATAATGGTAGTCAGTAATGATCAATTAATGCTCATATCAATAGATACTTGGAATGGAATTGTCGCCATGTGCCATTCGAGCCATTTAAGTGCATTTAATAAGGTTTGTTACAGGATCGACAGATTCACAAGGATGAATCCTAAATTCAAAGGTGCCGTCTTGAGCCTCATGAGATTTCTGATTTGTATAAGAAAATATGTGTGAACCGGAACAAAAGGGATGTTATTAGGATTTGTATAATAAACAATGTAAAGGAGGTGGCAAATGGAAGCACTGCTTTTAAATACATTGTTTGAACTTTTTGTCCAGGCCGGACATTCTTTCAACACTTCATTACTCTAACCCCCCCCCCCCCCCCCCCCCCAAAAAAAACTATAAGCATTCGCCTCCTCTCCAACAGCTACGTAATAATAATCTTAAACTGAATCACAGCAGGCTATTACCTTCCCAAGGGCACTTCATCAAATCCCACAGGTTGTTTCTGTGCAGACATTCCATCCAGCAGCCATTTATCTAATGGATAAATGGTGAATGAGGCTCACTCTCTTGTTCCCGTGTTCTGCTCTTTTGTTCAGGTGTATCCAGGTTCCATGGGAAAAGTAAAGAGTCTGGGAGAATTCATTCAGTACGTGTGGCTTCTGTCAACAAAACAATTAATTTACAAAATTAAACTGAACGTTATGAAAGTCTGGATTAAGACGATTAATATTTAACCACAGCAAATCAATTTTGCTCATTTGAAAATGTGACCCAGATCATTTCACTAAATTAAAATGATCTGTGATTATACATGTGCAAAAAGATTACCTGGCTATTGTTGCAGTGATACTTTACAAGCATGGTGAGCCGCCAGGCCAGCACGACCCCCCCCCCCCCCCCCCCATTTTCTTAAACTCGGTCTACTCTCGTCTAATATTTTCTGAAGTCGCTCCTTTCCTAATATTGCGCGATGTGTTCATGCCCGGCAGGATGATGTTATTGGCTGAGCTGTGAACCTAGACAGTCATTGTTAATCCATAAACTGACATTAGAGAATCAGTTAATCAGCAATGTACACATGATTCGCCACAATGCTACAGGTTGATTAGGCAAACAAAAGGAGAGGGGTACAAGCATAAGAGAGGGAGAGCGCTCACATTTTTATGATCGGTGTTATCGATGAATTTGATTTTTACAAAATGAACAGGACCTTTAATTAAATTTAGCAGCATTAATCCGTCTTTAAATCTTTAAGAAGACAAATCTTCACCTTTGGGAGATGAAAACTGACCTCGTGAACAGGCTGCAAGATTATGCAGAAAGATATTGTAATATGTGACTGCATAAGTTCAATCATATTTCATGTGCTATAAATATGTATATGTTTTGAACTACGTATTTTCCAAGTAACCTTAATTAATTAAAGACTGTGTATAAGCTAAGTTTATTATTGCTTATTCGCTTCTTCCAGTGTCTCCGTGACCGCTTGAAGTGACCGCTTGAAGTGTTTTACATGGGAATAAATAAGCAAACGTTTGGTGAATGTCGCTCATCTCCAACAACTCTCACCAGCAGACCTAAACTAATGCCTCCAGGAAGGCCCTGCTGAACTTCTTGCCCTCCTTTATTTGGTTGCGGGAGCCACAGATCCATCGGTGTGCAGTTTCAGCCGCGCAGCGAAACGCAGCAGTGCTTGTTAAAACATTTTTCATATCTATGCAAGTGCAATGAATGGTGTCTGACAAGGGCGCTTGTCTGCCAATTGGAGCATTCTCATAAAGGAAGCGCCCTGCCAAGATGAAAGCCCCGGGGTGACTCTGGAGAGCGAGGTGCCGGGGGCGAGGGAGAAAAGCCCCCAGACAGAGAGGAGAGAGAGAGAGACAGCAGGAGTGGACCAAACATTTTGATTGCATCCACCGCGATGCTTCTCATAAAGCAAAATGAAACGGGCCTTGTAAAACGTCACCTCTGTGTGTTTTTTATCTCCGTCTACGGGCAGAATAAATGGTTCAAACTTGGGTTTGCGTGTACCATTTGCCTTTGTGAGATGTCGCTCGCGAGATTGGGGGTTAAAGCACAAGACTGAAGCTGTGTCGAGGCTCATTTCCTGAATATCTCGTGCAGGGCTGCCTTTTATTTGTTGGCTCAGACATTTTTGCTCTGTTTGTTGCTTTATCTTTCATTTTCAAATCCTCAGGGTTAATTTATCTCTGCTCCAGATTTCTGTCTGCAGCGGAGGAGCAGATGCGATATAACAATACTCCCGCGCGCCGCCATCCAACCCGTTACCCCGGCTCCCCTCTAATTCTCTCATCCCCTGGCCGTATATTTATGTTACATGCACACATACAGAGAGGCACAGATTTGCTGTAACCCCGTCTCATCTCATCTTATCACAGCGGGCTTTAATAGAGCGCTGGTGCAGCAGTGGCCCCGAACGTGACACTCAGCCTCCTAACCAAGCCACAGGAAAAAAAAAAACATAACACTTTAAAAACAGCACATCACCTTCCTCTGCCTCGTCTTCTGCTGTCTTTATCGGTTTGCGCTTTTTTCCTCCTACACTTCCCTGTTAGCTCTTCTATCAAAGCCACGTCTCCTCTGAATGACAAGTACCCGCTGCTAGCAGTTCAGGCAATAAGTCTGTGTGTTATAGCATCATTTGATGAAAAGAAAAACAGGAAATAAATGTATTCTCTCATTTGTCTCAGATGGACACTTTCTGAACATGTTCTTGTCTATCTCAATTCTTTTTTTTTTTTACATCATGATACTTGAAATTGCGCCTTGCTGTGCATTTCTGTGGACAGCTGTAACATGTCTTAAGCATTAATAAAGCAATGTCTCTTTGTAGTAGGCGTAATGAACACAGAAGTGAGAGATCCAGGTACAGGAATTGCCACGCGCTGCCAATCCCACAGCACGACGGGACTCAGGCATTCGTGAGAGAGTAAAACGGCCGTTTATCAATTCCACTATTGCATTTTTCATTATCAATTTCGCTTTGATGTAAAAGAGGACAGCAGGATCCCCGGGAAAATATACAAGAGCTGCAGCTTTTCGTTAAAGAACTCTGTTGAGGAAAAACGCTGTCATCGCTCTACGTTTGCCGTGTGAATTTAAGCGAAGAGATGGAATGATGTAAATGTTCTGATAGCCGAGGTTAGTTATTTATTTTGTCTTTTTTTGTCACGCCGTCCCATGTGCTGTATGATAAAGAACGGCGCTCTCTCGGATAAAAGGGAGCACACGGCACATTTCACAATTGTGAATGAAAAGGGAAATGATCCATCTCAAACAGAAAATCCCTAATATGAGATTTGTCAAAAGCCCCATTGTCATGAGATTCCTGTCAAAGATGAAATGCAACTCCCCAGTGATCACAATGCCTGAAGGAGGCTGAGGGTGGCTGCAGGATTACACTGTGCGCCTCTCAGACGGGCTGGACCGGCACCGGCTGTGTTGAAGAACTACTTCAGTAAGATAATGGCTCTTTTTTTTGTTTAAATCAGAGGCTCACTTTTCATAAGGTCACTATTATGAGGAACGGTGCATTACAACAACAGCATAGGGATCAACGCTTCCTGGCGTGAGCGACTAGGCCACGATTCACCAGCTGCAACTGTGTTAATGTTAAACCCGTCTCATTACTACTACGCCTGGGAGATCTTCTTCAGTGTGTGTGTGTGTGTGTGTGTGTGTGTGTGTGTGATTACATTTGAAGGTGACCACTGCTGTGAGGATTTATACGCGTCTCCCGTTACAAGTTAACATTTGCAGTGTTGATATCTCCATTCAGTAATCTATCCCGCTCTCCCTTCCGCCATCCACCTGAGCCGCAGAGCAGCATGATAATGCTGCTCCAAGGGTGCTTCTCAAAGGATTAGCACAGATTAGCATTAGTTGGTCCATTTGAAGTGGATACACATACTGCATGTCAGCATTAGCATTGCAGGCAAACTTGCCTGGGGGTTTCAAAAAGGATGTGGAATCCTGCAAAAGGCATGATGTGTTAGAACATTATTAGAAATTATATTATTATTATTAGAAAAATAATAATAAATTGTTTTCATTACAATCTTTTTTTTGATCCCCCAAAGTTTTTTTTATTTCTAGTCCAAAATTCTAATTGTTAGACCCTATAGCACTTTCTGGTTTCTACGGTCATCCCTCTGATCGATACTGACAGTCGAAACCATTTCAGTTGCGTTGAAAACATTTTCAGTACCAATTTCTTTAATGCGATCTAAAAATGAAGGATTGCTTCCAAAGGATAAACACATTACAAGTGAGATCTTGTGCATCGGAATGAATCCAGTTGGGCTCAGTTCACTGGCCGCGCGGGCTGCAGATTAACATTTAAAACAATGACTGCCATAGACTGGGGAGCAGCCTCCAGATAATGGTGTGAAACGTAGCACTGCCAAATGACAGGCCTATAACCTTTTAATCAGCAGACAAGCAGTGCTGAGGAAGTCCCCACAGCAGAGATGACGCGTCTGTCAGCCAAATTAATGCACAGCTCACTAAAGGAATCCTACCACAGAAGAGCGACATGAGAATTTTGACTCCCTTCAGCCAGTGAAAGCTTTTGACTTGTGGGTATTGGGGGGGGGGGGGGGTGATGGGCTGAGTAATTGAGTGCACTGTGAGACATTCACTAATGAGGAAGATAAAGGAGGAATTTAGTTAACTGTGTTTCCCCGTTTCTAATGACAGGAGATGAGGAGCGACAGAGCGGGAGTGCATTCTGCGTTCCAAAAGAGTGCATCTGCTGAACGTTGAGCTCGTCTCCTTGTTGTTTTTGCAAAATCACAATGCCTGTTCCGCCCAACTGGAGAAAAGTGAGAGAGAAGCAAATAGCTTTGAAATAGGAGGCGAAATTAGCCGTAATTGGAGAGCATTTAAAAGCATAATAACTTCTTTGTTTCCCCAGCAGGAGGTTTGGAGCTGGGTGGTGGGGGGGTGGGGGGGAAGCGTTTCGATTAGAACTGGAGATGAGTTAGCTTATGAGACTAGTGATCCGAAAGAAGCGCTAATTCCCACACAAGGCAGCCGGAGGAGGTAAATAGATCTGTAAGATCTCAAAGCTGGATCCAGCGTCTTTAACAAAGATGCGTGTGTGGTGGCAAACGGTCATCATTCCACTGAGCGGGAGAGGGGAAGTCAGCTCAGGATGGGGGGGGGGGGTAACGTTGTGGAGCATAGAATGGATTTGCAATGTGGCGAACAGAGACAGATGGCAGAGGGGGCTGTGTGTTTCTCTACACTATGTGTTTGCTAGGTTGTGCACACACACACACACACACGCTACAATGAGTGCAGTGAAGAAATCCCTAAGGCGCATTATGTATGCCGTTGCTCGTTCTCCCAAACCAAGGGTCTCAGTTCATTTGCTTTTTAACTGTTATAAATTGTCTCACTTGACTCCATCGTCCCTCCCCAGTACAACAGGCCTGAAGCAATCTGCACAGAGAACAGCGAGACGGCAAACTTAGAACCAATATAGCCGCTTGGAATTAGAAGCTGCATCCATACTGAATAACACACAACTGTATGGGATGCATCCTAACGTTGTTTCGTGTAACCAGGTGTTAATGCCCATTGTAATGTGTGAGAACGGGTGTACGGGTGGGACAATGTTTTCAGTCAGATGAAATTTCACACTTTAAGTTTTCAAAAATAATCACTTAATAATTACAGGCTGCGGTTTCTCACTGAAACCTGCGCACCCCCCCCCCCCCCCCCCCATCTAAAGCCCCGTCGTTCTGCACATTAACAGGTGCATTATGGTCCGTAACAGAAGAACTGAAACAGCAATTAAGGACCACAATGGAAGGACCTGCACATTCTTGGACTTGAGACAATGGTAATGGGTAGCAACTGCATGCTTTGTATAAAACAACTACTAAAGTGTTGTCGTGCAGAAGAAAAAAAATCAAAGCTCTCAAGCACAGAATCCCGATGAGAGCGAACCCTCAGGCGGATGATTAGACGAGGGACTGCAAAGTGGCTTTCGGTGATAATACAGCGTGAATACAAAAACAGACGCAAAGTCAATTAACACAAACATATGTCTTTGGGGAATTATAATTCAATTAGCTTTGGCTACTTCTTCACTGCCTTAGTGATCACAATGTTAAAACAAACACAGAGTTGTTTGTGTCTGCAGTAAATCCCTGCATTTCAATTAATGTAATGACATAACTCCATGTTGTTATTGTATAAGGATGAATCCAGCACTTAAGCACTAACTCAGTGCGTTATTCCACATTAGAGAACATGAAGTTCTAAATGAAGCAAACACATGGCATGACTTGGGCAGATGTTACAGTGATCGCTGCACTGGGAAGACGACTTAAAATATGAATTATAGAGACCATAAGTGAATGAAGTATGAGAAGCCTTGAGAGACAGCGCGCATTTACTGGATTCAAAAATATGCACAGTAAAAATAGCACAAGAAGAAGAGGAACATCAACAACATCAGCAAGAAAAATGCAATGTGGATTTTTATAAACTTACATAATAAACTAGAAAAGCACTCAGAGAGCGCAGACCTCCGCCAAGAAGCTCATTCCCCCGTTAACTGGATTTACGCCGTCCACATGGTGATCTGGATCATCACCAAAAGGTTCTAAAGTGTTCTTGGTGTCTTTATATATCAACCATGAAAAGTAAAAGTGAATCAGAGTTGAGAGTTTTTTCATCAGATCTTTGAATCCATAAATGGAGTTTTAAATGTTAAAATTTTTATATTTTACATTTCAGATCCAGATGACATTTTGCATGATAGTGCATATCGGACCCCTTTATGACTGTGATTTTTGGTGAGTGAATTGAATGCGTATTTTACAAGATATATATATTTTTAAAGCTCCATTATAAGTAAATAAGAAAATCCAGATATATATTTTTTGTATCCAGACGGGTATCCGAATCGTTCTCAAAACTTGATGGGCTCTAAATTAGACCAAGATATATATTTTGTTTCATCAAGATCCATCCAGCAGCTTTTCTGTCAACCTGCTAAACACAATGTTTTTCTGTTTCTTTTTCTGCAGGTGAAAGCTTACAGGAATGCAAGTGGGACCTTATGTTGTGTTAATCTGCCGGGTCAGCTCACATGGGGGTGTCCTGTCACCCCGCTCCTTGTGTGGGATACGCCGGCAGCTCCATTGCAAACTAGAAAAGTGCAATCTAGAAGAGGCTTAACACACCAGCTTAAGTGACGAAGTTGTAGTTGTCTGAACCCTCTGCAGAGCCAAATCAACCACTTCTTTTCAAGGAAGGATTGCTTGACTTTTATTTTAGCTGAGGACTGTGTAGTTTTTGCCCTTCCCGGATTAATCCCTCTTCACTCGTAGTTTTAAACATGTTACCCTGCCGGTTTGAAGGTCAGATGTCATCTCCATCGACGGGTTGCTTGCCTCTCATTTCAAATGAGGTGTCCAGGGATGATTTCATTTGCACATAGATCTGCATACTAATTACAGAAAGACAAGCTCCAATAGCGAGCAACGGATCCAGCATAGATCTTCCAATCTCCCATGGAAATAAAGTACAGTCTGAGTCTGATTTGTTTTCTCATTGGCAGAACTGGTCTGGGTTAAAATTAACTTCATGCTGTTGATGTGCTGGTTTGGAATATGTGATGTTAATTTGTAACCATAGCGATGTTTTCAATTCGAAATATTTCAATACCAGAATTTTTGCCAATATCCTTTGTTTGTATTCTAGAGAAGAGAAGCGAAGAGATTCTAATCTGCAGCTCAAATCTTAGGGCCTGGAGATAGCAGCACTATTTTCTCTCCCTTCGTTGCTATGTTTGTGCTCTACCTTCATCCTTTTTCAGCATATTCCCTGTGAATTTTCTCTTCCTGTCAATGCTGATTTGACTGAGAAATATGTCTGTGTGTAGAGAAAGAGATAAAAAAAAATAGGGGGGGGGGGGGCTCATTCGGAATCTGGGTCATAAAAACAGCACAAATAAATTAAAAATGCCACAATTTCTTATCTTCATCCTCTGTTTGGTCCGGTGAATGTAGACCCAGAAAACAAAACATGCATTTGCTGCTTTTTTTTGTTGTTGTGTGCTTTTTTCCTACATCTCTGTGTGCCGGTGTATTTGCACAAACACAATGTAGCTATTTGTGTATTGCATGCACAAGAAGGAGAAAAGAAATGCAGTCATGAAACAATATCAGAGTTGGGGCAGGAGCGCTAAGGGAGTGGAGAGACTTGCAGCTGTCCATCGCTTTATCTGTGTTAAATAAAATGATTACTGTAACATAGACGCCAAAGTCTCCAGAGGGGGGGGGGGGGGGGGGGTATATGAAAAGGCGCTGTCAGATGAAAGGGCACACAACACAAAAAGTGCATTATCTCGGTTAAGGGTGGTTAAGAAAAGGGTGAGGGGGCTGCATGAACTTGTGAAAGTGCACGATAAATCAACGCAATGCATTTGCTTCCTTATCTGAAAGCATGTGTGAGGAGGAAAGGCTGCAGAAAAGAAGGCTAATTATCTTGGGCTTACTTTAATGTCTCATTTCCTTCAGCATCCACCTCTTTCACCTCTCCCTGTTTAAGGTTAAAAAATAAAATGATGAAAACCATCTGAGAGTTTTAATCCGAAGAAGTGACTGTGTTTGTGTCTCTTTATTCTATAGTGTTTGAGATTAGTGACACATGGCTTGTCAAAGACTGGAGCCTCAGATTAGCCACTCGCTAATCCGTTGGAATTCAATGCTAATGCAGACATCACATATGCACACGCCGCGCACGCCAAGGCTGGCGCAGCTGACAGCACGGTCTGGCTTTCCGAATGTATGTGCTCATGTTCAAATTGTGCGTGTTGGTACAGGCCGAATCAGGAAAAAAAAAAAAAGGTCTTGGAATCGAGACAAACAAGATGATTCGGGGAAGAAAGGGTGATCCTAAACTTTCTATCAAACTGATGCCTGTTCAAAGCGTAGAGCAAGTCATAAGCTGTGCATCATCGATAATGCACGTGAGTCCATACTTCATGTTCATAAATCGCTTCATGCTCACGCTCAGGAAAGAGCACCATCAGCTGATAAATTAGCTTAGCTTGCAAGATACTCACACCCACTTGGGGGGGGGGGTCTATTTAGGGCACAAACTTGCCGTCTGATGCTGCTGTTGCAGCCAAATCCACCTGTGGGCCCGTGCCCTCGCTGTTCTCCGTGGGAGGCTGCATTTGATTTCCTCCTTTTCTCGCTTTGGGCTGGCTTTAAATTACACGCTGCCAAAGGAATATGAAGCACAGCATTGATGCCAAAATAAAATACCCATTTATTCCACATTGATTATCCACACATCCAAACATGGTTGAGTTTTTCCTTGCATCTTGATTCTGATAGATGAAATATTTCAAATGTTAAAAATGTCATTTCCTGTTCTGTAACCATGTTAAGATACTTTTATTCTATTTTTAGAAGATTCTTGCAGAGATGGGTAAAGCTCACCAGTGTGTGTGTGTGTGTGTGTGTGTGTGTGTGTGTGTGTGCACAATAGGGTGAGCAGGACACAAGTTGTGTGTGTGTGTGTGTGAAACAGCAGCTGGCATCTTGTGAGGCCATATTCTCAGAAGCCACACTTGTCAAATCAGTGTGTTCACACATCCAGGCAGGCTAAATCTTGCACACACACAGCGCTTTAAACATCGGGCTCAGATCTGGCAGAAGTTTTCTGAGGCTTCGCATAAGACAAGAAAAAGTAGCCAAACTGAATGACAGGTGCTTGTTCAATAAGGTCAATATTTATTTATTGTTTGTTTGTTTGTTTAGAAGGAAGTCTTTAAGCGGTATTAATCATTGATGCTTGCTTGCTCTGGCTACGCTCCATCATTTTGTGTGAACACATCCTATCTTTTAGCCTCATTGGGCTGGTCCTTCTTTCCATCTTTTCTTATTAACAATGGCTTGCCTCTTTCTATTTTGCTTTATCACACTGTCTAAACATTTATGAAGTTGCCGCTGTACACTCTCAAGCAGAATTGTGCCAAAAATGCAGCAGTTCAGTCACGCGAGGCGACGTTGGGAGAAGGTGGCATCTTAGCTCAGCGCGTTTCTGGAGCAGCTCTGGAGAGAGGCACCTTTCTGCTGCGCCATGAGGGGACTGTCTGTAAGCTTCCAATCTCAACATGCTCCTCCCTCCAGCCTTCTCCTCCTCTCTGATTGAACTTTTTTTAAACACCTGGACAAACTAAATACTGCCTTTGATCATGGGAGACAAATCTCTGCGATGCACATTGAGCCAGTACTGCTCCGCTGAGGAATCTCACCAATGAAGCCTCGTGGTCCTGCTGCTACACGGCACACAGACACCTCGCATGTTCTACCTGTCACAGCATGACCACGACAATTAACACATTCACAAACACAAAAGCAGGAGGGAAGAGTGCGAGGGAAAGACAGAGAGAAAGAGAGAGAGAAAGAGAGAGAACATCTTGTTTCTCTGGGGTAATCAGTGGCTCTCCAAACACACACACACACACACAAGGACGCTTGTTATCTGTAGCTTTCCCACGCTGCTGTGGCACAAAGCTCCACACCAGGATGGGAGGATGAAGCGAGGGAGGAATGGATGGAAGTACGGAGAGATGGAGGGTCAGCCTTCCGCAGCTTAGACTCACTGCGGGGATAAACACATCCCTCAGCGGGGGTTTCTGTGTAGGCTGGTAAGATCAGAGTTCAAAACAGGCAGACATACCAGCCGGGCAGAGGGACAGGAAGCAGACAGCGCAGCAGAGATAAACAGCCAGCCACGCAGCGAACAAACAGGCGGTGCACGCGTCAGACGCTAGAGCAGAGGAGATTGCCCCTCCTCCCACATGCTCCACGATGAACTCCTCCATTCCAGAACATCTCCCCCTTTCTCTCCAGCCCCATGCCTCGAGCTCCCCCCGCTTGCTGCCCCCCCGAGCCATTACGTAAGAGGCCTATTTGCATAACAGGCTGTTTTCTCTGGCTCCGGCACATGAGACACACTGGATAATATGTTAACAACCCGGGCTGTTGGTAAACAGCAACCTCCATCACAACACTTCATGTTCACACTATATAGTATGCAGGTCTAGTCGGAGGCAGAGATTCAGCATCCCTGGATGCCACGGTGGCAGCTGGCAGCGGGCCGTGGGGGGAACAGCTGTCATGTACAGAGCGCACGGACACGACTTCAACCAGGTAGACTTCATTCAAGAGCAGGCAGATCGCCCTGATGTGTGGAAGCTAGACAATAATCGCTCTGGCACAGATTAGGCAGCCTAACATGATCCTCTTCAGGGATGGGGAGAGAGGAAGAGGAGGAGGAGAGGAAGACAGTTGTAGTGGGAGCCGTCAGATAAAACGGACACCCTAAGATAGCTCATTACAAACCAATTCATTAAGTCAAGAACGGCCCTAATCGTGTTTAGTTATTAAGGACTGCTCTCACTCTCTCTCTCTCTCATGCGCAAACACACACTTCAAAGAGATGACAACAAATGATCAAGGGAATCAGGCACAAATGATCTCTCTTTGGATTTAATCAATGTGAAAATGGTGCTTAAAGTCAAGGCTTTCATTACAGTATAATTTTTTTCCACAGTGCCTTGAGTGGATCTTGATGATTTGAGGGAGACGATGTGGACTTATTAACAAACCAAAGCTCAGTGTGCCATTGAAGCCCTGCTGTTTGACTGGCAGGTGTTCTGGGGGCACTCCAGCACCCTCCTGTCACTTTTAGACAAGGGATGATGCCACTAATCAAAAAAGAAAAAGAAAAAATACAATCAAGCATATGGGCTGAATTGTTCATTAACATAACCCTAAAATTATGCCTATTGACCCCCCAAACGAACAAACAATGGATTGTGCACATACATTTCATGCATCAACGTGGTTAAATTGGAATGCTTCAGAAGGGTTAAACCAGCACTGATGTCGCTTTGGTCTCCCTGAAAGTTGGATGATTGGCATGACAACGATAGCTCAATCACAAGAGCAACAGCGTTCACGCTTTTCTAAGATACATACCAGCATCCCCCACGATGCCGCTAAACTAATGAGGCAAAAAGGTCAAAATATTCAGGAAAGACCCGACTCTCGTTCAAATACGTAATTTTGCCGTAATCGTCTTTCACGGTTATTGCCTGCAGGCAGCACTATAAACGCTCTTAGGAGGAAGCCTGCAACATTCACTGTGACCTTGACCCGCAATGTCACCTTCTTGGCACATTCACAGATCCCCTGTCGCCTTATCACAACTGGGAGGAAGTCTACGGAGCAATCGTCACAAATTACCCCCAGATAAGAAAAATAGACACAATCAGAGGCGCTCGACCGACAGGAAGCTGCAGGTCTTCCGTCCCGTAAACTCCGAGCAAAAGCAAATAAATGAATGTCAAGGTGTCGAGAAGAAAATGTCATCTGCCATAATCCACTTTAAATCATTGAGAGGCCGATCGACACAAATGTTTTATCTCCGGTATACACTGGAAAAGAAACTTTTGAGAATGTGATGGAGGAACCTGACAATCCAGTCAGGCTCAACTCATTTGAAGTTGGTGGCCACAGCTTCGTGCACGCACAATACACACAACTGACTTGCGCGCTGGAGACAAAGACGCCACGCCTGCGCATACGACACGCAAGTCAATATAAGGAAAGAGTTTTTTTTTTTAAATATCTGAATAATTTGGTATCTGCGCTTCCAATATTTCTGTAAGCATCAAACCGTAAAATGCGTAAAACGCTGCCGGCGACGCAGCCCCGAGGATGGTGACTTGAGGGTGAGGTGTGCGTGTGCGTGTGCGTGTGCGTGCGCCTTCCGAGCGGGCTCCTTTATTTTATTTTCAGCGCCACTCAAACACAACATACAATACCGGATGGTGTGCGCACGGGAGCGTGCCCGGCTGCCCTGTGTGATGCTGGGGTCATGGGCTGGAAACAGGAATCCCCTCATCCTTGAACATGAACATCCCACAGCATAAGGTCTCTGTCCCGCGCGTGCGCGCACACACGCGCGCACATGAACAGGAGGGCTCGAGTTCTGCGTCTTTTGGCCGGTAACGCACGCGCATTTAAACATACGTGGCCTAACGCACATGCAGGAACACACACGCGCGCACGCACGCACGCACCATCCGTCCCAGACTCACCTTTGAGAAGAATCCCGTAAATAGTGTAGAGGGTGAAAATGAGATGACTCTTGCTATTCATCCTGTCTTCCTCTCTTTCTTCCTCTTCTCCTCCGCGTGCCAACTTCTCCAAGTCTCTCCCGAGTGGACCTCGAACCGGACCTCGAAGCGGACCTCGAAGCGGACCGGACGGCTGTGCCAGCGATCCAGGCGGACTTGCCGGGTCTTTGAGAAGAGGGGATTAACACAATCGACTTTGATAAAGGGAAACGTTCCTTAGGAACAGTGTTCTGGGTGTTTTCAGGGATGCGCCAGCTGCTGAGATGCGGGATCAGTTTGCGGGATCAGTTTGCGGGACTCTGCGGCGCGGGAGTCAACCTCAGGGAGCGATGACAGGTAACAGAGCAGAAGCTGCCGCTGGAGCTGAACGTCTGCCCCGGCGTCCGGTCTGCTGTGTCGCACACAATCAGAAGCAGCAGCGAACACGAGCGGATTGTTCGAGTCCCGCCCACACACGGTTAACTGACAGGCGAGGTGATCCAATCACGAAGACCAGAAAAGAGGGCGTCAGCGGCTTTGGGCTGTGGATGGGGCGAGCGGCGAGCGGCGCACACTGTAAAAGATAAATACATGAAAACACGTCAACTCCATCTCGTTTTTCGAGGAGAGAAGTGTCTCCACAGAAAACAGGACAGCAGGACGAGTCCGCGCCGTTTCGCTCGTAGGAAAGGGCAAAGCTCGTCCAATTATTTTGAGTCGTGGCTGACAAAGCAGCGCGACGTACTGCAAAACGCGTCCTCATGAAACACTTCTTCAACGACACAGATAGAGAAGCGAGACACGAACATGAACTGCATGAGTATCTCTCCCCAAAATCCAAAAGCAATTTAAATAAACAAATTGGGAATGTATTGCAAATATGTATTAAAAATAAACGGCACTAAAAGTTGGCAGAAGGTGCAGTGGGTACAAGTGCGTTGTAAAAACCACCACACAGATTCTCTATGGGGTTTTTAAACATTTTAATTATTGGTTTCATTGTATGAATGTCTGATGTTAATGCATTGCTTCCTTCCAGATGCTGCTTCGTCTCTAACGGACTTGGTTATTGTCTGCCAGATCCGTGCGCAAGACAATTTCTTTGCAGTGTACGCAAAGAACGCGCTCAGAATTCAAAACAGAGAATGGACATGCAGACGTGTCCTGGGCGTGATTTGTCCCTCCACGTCAGCTTCTGTTTGTCAGCAGTAGTTTTTATAGGAGGTGTTTTGTTTGTTTGTTTGTTTTAGAAGAAGAACTCTTTATTGTCAAATGGATATCAGTGCGCACATATGGAATATCACTTACACATAGTGGGCCCCTCTAACAATCCACATAATTCCATACCATAATTCTGCAGGTCAATACTGCTTGTTAAAATGCACCACAATACAGGAAGCTATTGTTTTTCTTATGCCTCTGGGAATTATGCTACAGGGTAACAGCAGCGTAACTCTTAGGATGGAAAGGCCACTGACTAGGCTGAGATATTTGACGTGCTAGAATTGGGAACAGGGTGAAGGTTGCCAACAAGGTGATGTTCAGGAGCAGAAGTGGTGACAGGATGCAGAAGTGGTTTGAAAAGAGTTCAGACTGAAATGAAAGTGAAAGGAGAAGTGCATAAGAATAGAAGAGAAGTCGCATGAGGCTGCACATCCTGGGATATGTTCTGCAAATGCTTTGCCAACAGCAGCAAACAGAAATAAACACTGCATCATAAATATGTTACAGCTAATTCCAGACCACTTTGCTATAGGTTATATTTTAAATTATATAATTATATAATATATGAGCAAATTAAAAGTATCACGGGTCTACCATCTTTTGAAGATAAAACGTAAGAGTGCAGCTCACTGAAAGTCCGCTGTATTGATTAATTTGGCAAGGATCAAGCCCCTTAGATGATTATTGTTGAAAAAAAAATCCTTTATTAAGTCACGGATAAACCAGCGAAGCACGTATGTTTCAACTTAAAAGACATTTCATCGGGGCAAAGGGCATTCACACAGCCGATGTGAAACTATCAGGAAAAACGAGGAATGGTAGGGCAGCACAGAGGAGCCAGGGAAACCGCTCTGAACTGTGAAATTACTGTATGTATAAATCAATGTCGGGCATCCTCAAACTTACAGTGGCTCAGGAGGGACATCAAACGCTTCATAATCACAGCTATGAATTAATAATTAGTTATTAGTAGAATTTTATTCAAGAGCGTGATTGAAAGGCGACATTAGTTATGGACCTGTGGAAGGTTTTAAGTGATATCATAGCATGACCGGTCTTCACTGTACAGTGGCAAAAGGCACACACTTTCTTCCACCCACCCCAACCCACACACACACACACCTTGGCACACCTTGGTTCCCTAAAGGATTTTGATCTGTTTGTGGAAGAGATTCTGTATATAAACTTGACTTGGCCTGCTGATCTCATTTTGGGCCAGTCCACTTTTAGAGGGAGTGCTGCACACCTTATAATGGCTCATTTCACACTTTCAGAATTGGAGTGTGCCATCACTGGAGGCATGGCAAAGAACCACGGGGTCTTCTCTAAAAAAAAAGTGTTTGGATCCGGGAGAAGGTTCAGTCACTGCACTGATTGAAATGGCACACGTTTTCCACCTCAGCTGGGATTGTCCTGGCGCTCCAGATGGCAGATAGATAGATAGATAGCCTCCCTCTTCCTCTCTCTGACACACACACACACACACACACACGCTCACTAACACACAGCCTCCACTCAGAGTTTCAAGTGACCACCACCTGCTTCTGGCTGAGACCATTGTTCACAGGTCCACCTAATGCAGGCTGGCACATGTTGCCAAGACGAGGGTCAAGCACTTTGGCTTGGATGGAACATGGCGCCACCACATAAATCACCTCACCTTTTATATTGAAATTGTCTTTCCCTCTGTGTGTGTGTGTGTGTGTGTATAATTGATTGAATTACCCACTTTCAGAAGCCACACACAATAAAAAAAATGTGAAAGACATAAATATAGACTAATGCAATCAAAGCAGGGGTAGCACGACTGGCGGCGATGCTTTTTTAAATGCCATATTTTTTTTCAAAATGACGTGTACTTCCATTTCAATTATTCTTAAGGTGGATCTATTTATAAGGCATGCTCAGTCTTCTGCATTTGCAAATGGAACACAAAATAGGGATTTGAATCACTGAAAACAAAACCAGTCACACTAAATTAAAAATGTGACACAATATGCGGATGAGAATGAAGACAGAACTGTTTTTAAATATCACACATTCATCTCTCGCACACTTCTTGGACTCCTGACATCTGCAAACTCTAGTTTGGAGGGTTTTTATGTGACATATGGATGTGCGTGGGTGTTGCCGCCAGGATTTTGGGAGATTTGAGCGCTCTATTTTCTTTTTTTTGTGGGTTGCTTTCTGCATCTGCCTCCTGCTATTCAGTTCCCTTTTGCCATGCTTCTGGCTATCTTCTTCAAGCGAAAGGCATCACCTGGTAGACGAGTTAATCTTGATCTGGAACAGCTCGAAAGCATGAAATGAAAAGTGATTTCAAATCGCAGCTGTTTAAGGACTGCTGGCGTTCATCGTGCTATATGTGTGATGCCACTGATTTTAGCTCAATTATCCACACGTGTGCATTTGAGTAGAACATGTCTGTCAATGTCAAACTGCTACCAGCAGTCCACATGCATGCCAGACAAGAAATGAGAAGCACAGTGAAGGAAAAAAGCACATTGATGTGGAGTCGTGTTCCTGCAGAGACATCAGACAGCCAGGGATGAAATGGGATGTAGCTGATACAATGCACCAGTAGCCGAAAAGTCTTCACAGCCCAGTAGCTGCTGTCGAAAGTGAATGCAAAACTTCCGTGTGACGGAGGCGGCCTCTCTTGCAGACACCTGAGTGTTTTTCTCCCGCGGTGTCTGCAGTATAAATGACCTTTCCTTTGGAGTTTGGCAAGCATGAAGGTCCACAGAGACCAGAGCCATCGCAGGCTGCCACACCACAAGGGGAGACTTTGGGCCAAATTCAGTCAGATCCAACACGCAGCAGCAGAGCTGAAATTAGAGTGCTGCACCGATTGTTTCGGTACCACTCACTCTGAAGTGTGTCTAGACCAAACTCTGAATACAAAAATGGCAAGGAGTGCCCTTTTGTTAATGGAAATGACAAAATTCCACATCTCCATCAAGCTTTGAAAGATCATGCTGGTGGATTTATCCCATTAACTTGGAGCGGACATACATTTCCCCCGTTTGTTGTCCTGTAATAAGTTTGTGCTCCCGTCTTACAATTACGAAGACAGGTGTGGAGTTGTTAGTTGAAACACATCTAAATGATGTTAGAGTCTCTCCTTAACAAAGACAACACATTACAAGCTGCACCAATGGGATGAAACAGAACGCATTCCCTGTCTCCTGAGTGGTGGGGGTTTCCTCTCCCACCTACCCCTGTCGGGTCGTTCAAACATTACTGGTGGCTATAGCTTGCCCATGCTGGCTTTTATCTGCAAGCTTAACAGAGCTTCTCTACAGATTGATTTCTGCCACGATTCATAGGTCTGAATAGTGACACTAAATGTTTGGAAGATATGTGGCTTGTGGAAAAATGACTCATTTGGTGAAAAAGCATTGTTTCCTATACCTGTTTGGCTTTGAATGTGTTGAATGTATAGAAAGGAGGCAAAGAGAAGAAGAGAGAAACCAAAACCAGGCAACCGAGGAAGTATCAGGCGCAAAAAAGGGATTTAGTGATAAAAATGTTGAACCTCAGCATGCGTGAAAACTGAGGCAGACAAGGACACAAATAAAAGAGCAGATATCAAGAACGGAAATCCAAAGAGCGAGAACTGGCTATATAACAAAGTAACAATGCTAAAATAGCACAAATGGAGAAGAGCAGCCACTTGACACGTAACACACTATTTACTGTGATGACCTGGCAAAGAAAGAGGAGTAGACGCTGACTAATACACCAGCAAGGAAAGGCTTGTGTATTAGTACCATTTCATGTAGTACCTTTACTTATAATATTTATTACATTGCATTAATTCCTGCTGTCTGTATCCATGTTGTCTGCATTTAAATAAACCCAAACTGAAATATATATATATATATATATATATATATTACGTATTGAATATCAAATAAATGACAATAAAATGAGGATTAGCACCTGTTTGAGAGGCAGGCTGATAGTGTGTGTTTGAGCGCTGGCATTAATTTGAATCATAAATTTGAACTGCAAAAGGTCAGAATCCTCGTCCGGTCTGTTTTGTGGCCTGTGAAATGTCACATCATGTGTTGCCTGTAGTTCAACATGGCTTGTGCAATTTTAGGAACAACACCAGCGTCGCTCTTTTCATCCGCACCGTGACTTGCATTTTCAAACTGGATTGAAGTGTGAATGAGGCTTGTGAACCATTTTAAACTCCTAATAAATACAAACATAGCATGCCTATTTCAGTCAGATATTCGGTCAGCATTGTACAATATGCAACGCTGCTACCCTCTGTGATCTTTAATCGTTCTACGACTGAGCACCTAATACTGGTGTAACCTTCCTCCACGTCTTTATTTCATGTCTGTCTGTAGAAAATACAAGTTTCAAGTGTGTGGAGACAACAAAGCGGTGCTGCAGGGTCTTTGCGGCAAGGCAGGTGCTGTTTGGATATTTTTGTTGTACTGTGCTTATTCAATCTGGTGAAAAGCTCAAAGGGGGCTTCAGTTAATGGAAAATGCAAGTGTCCTTCAAAAACAATCCAAGAGACACTGTAGGGGATGTGCAGATTCAAAACGACTTGATTTTACACGGAGATGCTGGGAATCATCATGAGGGTCGTTGTCGGCAGGAGCTCACGCACCAACGGTGCATTGTGATGCACTAATGAGTTGAGTGGGAGGAAGGATCTTGTGTGTGTGTGTGTGTGTGTGTGTGCAAAACAGTTGGTCAGAAATGCGGAACTGATACATCATCAATAGAAGAGTGAGGGAAGGAGGGGAAGAAGAGAAAGGTGATGGAAGGAGAGAGAGTCTCACCTTTACTCCAGCCTGTTTGCTCTTCCTCTGTTGTGTTGTCCTTTACCTTTTCCTTATTAATTTCTCTTTTCGGCTGGATTTTCTGTGTTCACACAGTAAAAATCGATCCCACTCCACGGTTAACTGGTGGGGGCTCCATCTTCCT